>NW_007732018.1:7880-11956 GCF_000696425.1 Galeopterus variegatus
AACTATGCATCCAACAAGGGATTAATATCCAAAATATACATAGAACTCGAGCAATTATACAGTAAAAAAATTAGTGATCCAATTAAAAAATGGACAAAGAGGCTGAATAGACATTTTTCAAAGGAAGACATACAAATGGCCCACAGATACATGAAAAAATGCTCGACATCACTAGTGATCAAGGAAATGCAAATTAAAACCACTTTGAGCTCACCTCACTCCAGTTAGACTGGCTATAATCAAAAAGATAGTGAATTATAAATGCTGGCAAGGGTGTGGAAAGAAGGGAACACTACTGCACTGTTGGTGGGACTGTAAGTTAGTACAACCACTATGGAAAACAATAGGGAGGTTTCTCAAACAACTACAGATAGATCTTGCATGTGATCCAGCAATCCCTCTTCTCAGTATATATTAAGAGGAATGGAAATCATCATGTCAAAGAGATACCTGCACTCCCATGTTCATTGCAGCTCTGTTTACAATAGCCAAGATATGGAACCAACCTAAATGCCCATTGATGGATGACTGGATAAGGAAACTGTGGTATATATACACCATGCAATACTACTCTGCCATAAAAAAGAATGAAATACTCCCATTTGCAACTACATGGATGAATCTAGAGAAACTTACGCTGAGTGAAATAAGCAAAGCACAGAGGGATAAATACCACATGCACTCACTCATATGTGGAAGCTAAGAGAGAAAGGAAGGAAGGAAAGAAAGACCACAGAAGTGCCATGGTCTTACAGAGGGAGGGAACATTCCTAGGGCTACAAAGTGGAGTGAGGGGAGGAGAGGGTGATGGGGAGAGGGGGAGGGGGAGTGAGAGGAGGGGATAACTGGGTGGGGACAAGGGGTATAATAGTAATTTCTGGTAATGGGTATGCCCCCAGTACAAATCTGGCCCTCACATCATGGGCAGGAGAGGTTTAGCTTTGTATCTCATGAATATACTTAATTTTAAAAAAAAAAGAAACTACCCAAAATGAAACACAAAGAGAAAACCTAAATAATGAAAAGAACATCACTGAGATAACTAACAATTTCAAAGGGCTGAATATGCATGTAATTGGAGTCACTGAAGGAGAATAAAAATGGGGGTGGGGGGAGAAAAAAATAACAAAATAGCCAAAAACTTTTTAAATGTGATAAAACTATAAAACCACATATTCAAGAAGCTTAATAAAGAGAAAATCTTAGAAGAAGCCAGGAAAAAAACAAAAAAAAGCATGTATATCCAGGGAAACAAAGATAAAATTATGGCAAATTTCTCATTTGAAACTGTAAATGAGAAGACAAAGTAACAACATCTATAAGTTACAAGGAGAAAAATCTGTCAATCTAGAATTCTGTATCCATCAATAATATCTTGCAAAAGCAAAATCAGTAAAAAATACATCACTAACTGACAGAAAACATAAAAAATGGTAAAAAAACATTCTTCAGGCAGAAGAAATGGCACCAGTTGAAAATACGGATGGTACACAAAGAAATGAAGAGCACCAAAACCAGGATCTACATGGGTAAATATATAAAAAATTTATCGTATTAAATACTTTTACAAGATAATTGAATATTTAAGAAAAAATAATAAAAATTTATTATGAAAATTTTAGCATATGAATGAGTAATATGGTAAAAACTGCATAGTGGCTTAGAAGAGAGAAACAAAATTATAGTACTATAAGGTTCCTATAATGTACACCAAGTAGCATAATATCACTTCAAGGTACACTGTTATGTGTTAAATATTTATACTGTAAATCCTAAAGCAACCATTAAAATAACAAAAGAGATATAGCCAATTAGCCAACAAAGGAGGTTTAATGGAATCATAAAAACAATCCAAAAGAAGATAGAAAAGGAGGACAATGAAACAAAAAAAGATGAGACAATAGAGAACAAATAACAAGATGATAAACTTAACCATACCATAACACATTAAATATAAATGGTCTAAACATTGCAATTTCAAGTTAAGAATGTCAGATTAGATAAAAACAGAAAAAAAGATTTAACTATATACTGTCTACAAAAAAACTTTAAATATTAAAGCACAGATTGTATAAAAGCAAAATAATGAGAAATGATAGACTCTAACGCTAATCAGAAGAAAGCTGAAGTAGTTATATTAATATTAGGCAAAGCTGATTTCAGAGAAAAGGATATTACAAGGCTATAGATCATATCACAATGATAAAGGGATCAATTCATCAAGAGGATATAAAAATTCTAAATGTTCATGGACCTAATAACAGAACATCAAAATATATAGAGTGAAAACTGATGAAACTGCAGGAGAAATTGACATATATTTCAAAAAATTCATAGAAAAATAGAATTAAAAGACAATACAATTCTTTCCATGAACTTTTTGAAGACCCCTCATAAATCCACAATTATCGTTAGAGATTTCAATACCACTCTCCCCATTATTGATACAAGAAGAAGAACGAGAAAGGCTTTGGAAAACTTGGACAACACAATCATGCAATTTGATCTAATTGGCATTTACAGAACACTTCACTCACAAATAGCAGAACATACATTCTTATAAAGTGGACACTAAATACAAGGATAGACCATATTTTTGACTATAAATCCAATATAAATAAATGTAAAGACTTAAATTCATCAAAAGTATATTATCTGACTACAGTGGAATCAAATTAAAAACCAATAAAAGAAAGATATCAGAAAAATCCCCAAGTATTTGGAAACTAAGTAACATACTTCTAAATAACCCATAGGTCAAAGAAGAAAGCAAAAGAGAAATTAGAAAGTAATTTGAACTAAATGAAAATGCATTTAAAATAAGCTATGGGATACCACAAAGCAGTAAAGAGAATGCCTATATTACAAGAAAGGTGTCAAATCAATAACCTAAGCTACTACCTTAAAAAAAAAAAAAAAAGGCAGCAAACTAAACTCAAAGTAAACCAAACAAGGAAATAATAAAGTTGAGAGTAAAAACCAATGAAATATAAAACAACAGAGAAAATAGATAAAACCAAAAGCTGATTCTTTGAGAAGATAAATAAATTTCTTAAGTCATCTACCCAGACTGATCAAGAAGAAAAGAGAGATGATGCAATACTTGATATCACTATAAATTCAACAGATATTAAAATAATAATAATAGAATATCATCAACAAATTTTGCCAGTAAATTTGGAAATTAATATGACATGGACAAATTCCTTAAAACACACAAGCTACCAAACATCACTCAAGAAGAAATATATAACCTGAATAGGCCTATATCTAATAGAAATTAAGTTAGTAGTTAAAAACCTCCTTACAAGAAAAGGTCCATGCCCAGATGGTTTCACTGGTGAATTCTGCCAAATAATTAAGGAAGAAATAGTATGAATTTTAACCAAACTGGTTGTTTGTTTTGTTTTGTTTTTCTCTTTTATTTTTATTTATTTTTTAATTTATCAATATACAATGTAGTTGATTTTCATGGCCCTTTACCAATTCCTCCCTTCCCCTTCCCTCTCCATGCTCCCACCCCCATCAATATCATATCTGCTTATTTATCTTAACAAGCTCAAGGAATTATTGTGACTGTTGTCTCCCCCCACACCCAATTTATTTGCTTGTAGAATAAATTTTAGAAAACTGAAAAGGAAAACATATTTCACAATTCATTTGGGGAAATCAGAATGATCCTGACAGCAAAATAGACAAAAGCATTAAAAGAAGAAAGAAAAAAAAATGCTACAGATCAAAATCCATCATGAACATAGGAGCAAAAATCCTAAGCAAAATTTTAGCACATCAAATCCAAGAATGTAAAAAAGAAAGATAATACATCATGACCATGTGGGATTTATCCCAGCAATGCAGGTTGTTTTATCATTTGAAAATTCATCAACATAAGCTGCCATATTAACAAACTAAGAAGGAAAAACCATGTGATCATTTCAATAGACACAGAAAATTACACATCCATTTCGAACTAAAACAAAACAAAAATCTCTCAGAAAACAAGGAACCTAACAAAGGGCACCTACAAAAAAATTACAGCTAGCATCACACTTATTGGTGAAAGACTGAATGCTTTT
>NW_007732018.1:12967-24190 GCF_000696425.1 Galeopterus variegatus
CAAATTGGAAAGGAAGAAGTATAATTGTCTCTGTTTGCTGATTACGTGTTCTTATATTTAGGAAATTTTAGGAAGAACTGAGCTTTCCAACCCTGGAGGCATGTAAGCAGAGTATATTTGAATGGTGCACTGAAGTGCTAAATGGGAAGCAGGACTAGGTGATCTCTTAAGATACTTCCAACCCTGGAATTTTCTACTGATATTATAAGAGACACTTTGAGGTGATAAATGGAGTATGCCAAAGAAGTGGTAGAAAGAATGAATGCTCTATGTTGACAGGAGAGGTAGAAAACTTTATGCCAAAAGGGTCAAGAAGCCTTTGTAGAAGAAGCAACACTGGAGTTTTGATGCAGGTGCTGCACAGTATATAAGAGCAAGCACTGGGCTGGGAAACACCTGGTTGTAAAGCCTGGCTCTGCCAGGCACTGATTGTGTGACTTCAGCAAATTTACATACTTCTTTGGGATTACAAGGTTGGCAATTGTTCTTAACTTACAAGATGTTTTTCTTTGCTTTCTGGTTTTTGTTTGTTTGTTTGTTTGTTCTTTGATTCTGAAAAGAATGGTGTGCTATAGAGATGTGAAGCATTACTGTTAAGGTGCAAGCTCACCATTGGAGGACTTTCACTTTTCTTGGTGATCCATGGTCTATAAAACTCTGCTATTATAAAACAGTACTCCACAAAGGCAAACACACACACATGCACACACACACACACACACATGCAGACACACACAAAATATACACTCACCCATTTGGATACTGTCAAATCTCACCCACATAAAAATAATGAACACAAAACAAATGAACACAAAAACACATACACTTAAATTTGCACACACACACACACATACACAGACACATAGTCTTGCACAAACACATGTGAACCACACATATAGTCAACAGCATAAGAATTACTAAATCCAAAAGATGAGGAAAAGCCAGCTGCCCAGTTGCTGTTCCACGACCAGCCACTCTGTGAAAGCAAAGCTCACTCCAGCCTCCTTGTAGTGAAGGCTAATAATTTTATATTGTCACTGTATCCATTCTGCATGCAAGCTTAGCTTTCTCATGCCAGAGACAGTGTGCAGTCACCGTTGACACAGTTTCCAGTTCTACACCACACCGAAATGGCTCGAGCCAGTGGCAGACATAAGAACTTAGAGGTATCTCTCCCACCTAGTGGACTGGGCTCCCCACTTTCCAGCTGCTTCCTTTAAAGGAACCATTCAGCCATTTGCCTGCAAACTTAAAATGACCCATACCCTATCCTCCAGTACATGATGGTATTTTCTCTCCCATGCATTCCCTGACCTCCATGTATGTGCAGTATAGCCCCCAGGATGTGTAAGTACTAAAAACTCTTAAACTTCCATGTTGTGGTTGGTGTCATCAAAGCTGTGCAGTAATCCAAGCCCTGACTAAGAGGCCTCCTGGAAGGGACCCAGGCAGATTCTCTTTTATTCACACCTCTGGAGGCTGTTGGGAATAATAGCTACCAGCTAAGTTGATAGAATTTCATTCAAAACACCCCTTCAGCCAACAACATCGAATAAACCCAGTCCGCCAAGCACTCACCCTTCTTATGTCAACCATAATCTGGGCCTTTCTCTTTCTGACCTATTTCACATTCACAGCCTCATTTTACCACTTTCTTCACAATTTCAGAGGAAGCAAAGCAAAAATTGCTCAGAGAGGGAAGTGAGAATGGTAAGAGAAAGACAAGGTAGAGGGAAGGAGACAAGAAGAGGAAACAATTAAAGTCCTTTTATCCATTCATTTTTCATTCATTCAACAAATAATTGAATGCCAGACTTTATGGTAGGTGTTGGGAATTCAACCATGATTAATAAGCAAGTCATCTTTTCTCCTTAAGTTTATAATGTAATTGGGCAAATAATCAAGTAATTATAATTTTAAAATTATTTTAGTATTCTGGTCTTGGTTCAGGATTAAAATTGTGAATTTGATGGGATATCACTAGCTCAATAATCTTGAGCTCATCTCAATTTTCTAACCTGTGAAATGGGCACAATAAATACCAACCCTCCTAAAGTTGGGAGGATTCAGGGAGATGTTGAACAAAGTACTTATCTTAGTGCCTGGTATAGGAAGTAGATGCCCAATGTTTTCTGATTGGAAAAAAAAAAAAAAAAAAACTACTGAATGCAAGTCTTGGAAGAGAGCAGAGACTGTAAGCCCCCACTACAGATCACAGGTGAATGCTTAGCTTCTTGGCAGTGTCAGGGATTTAGAACAACTTAAAGATAAAATTCTGAGTTATAACCAAAGGTAGCCCTCTTAGAAGCCACCTTTTTCAAATGTTCCTGCATGCTTGAATCATTACCAATTCTCTCTTCTCCAGCACCAGTTAATGAAGACTATCTCAGTACATCTCAATAGAAAAGACAATTGTTTGAATTTCCTCATCGCAGTTTCAGAGATACTATATTTACAGACCAAGGCCTTCAAACATGAGACCTGTAGGCCTTCCCAAATAAAGAAAGGTCAAATCCTCTTCAGAATAAACTAACCCTTTGATAAATGATTTTGAAGGTTCAACTCAGAGAATCAGAAACTCTTTCCAACTACAATTTGCTATCTTTTCTTTCCCCAAATCATACAAAAATCACACAAAGATGAACACTGGAAAATCACTAAATAACGAAACCTCCCAAAGCCTTCCCAAGCCAGATGACACCGAATCTCCAAAGACATTAGAAAATCCCAGTTTCCCTCCTCTGTCATACTATCCCAACAAAGGGTTAAGTCATGCACCTACCTGTGTACAGGTCAGTGTCTGTGTATTCATCCACTTTCTTGTGTTGCAGAATATAGTCAGAGACCTTCGTTCCAATAGCTGGCTGAACATCCACCCACTCCAAGGAGACCACGGTGCTAGAGGGCTCCACTGTTGGTGACAGCCGCAGCCTACAGGGGTGACAGGGAAGGTTGCTTGTTTGCCAGCCAGCACTGGCTGGGGCCCAAAAGAGTCTGCATGTGTCAAGATGAAGCATAGATTTCAGCCTGGGTTCAAATCCTGGCTCCACCTACCACTTACACCTTGCATGGCCTTCGGTGACTAGTTTCACCTCACATGACCTCTGTTTCCTCATCCATGAAGTGAGACTATGAAGACCCACCTTTCCAGATTAGTGTGGAATTCAGTAAATTAATCTATGCACGCAATATGTGCTAAATGATAATTGATTAGTTTTCCATTCATTAAACTATATTCTCAGTGATGTTTCATTTTCAGTTAAATTGGCAGTGCTTTCAAACCCAGGAGCTTTCAATCTTTCTGCCATTCCCTTCAATCCCCCAATTTGTCAGTCAACTGTTTAATATCCTTAAGTCAATATTTTCTCAAAAGGATCAAGGATCCTGAATGAATCTTTTTGTAAAGCAAGAAAAACAAAACAAAACAGAACAAAATGATTGAAGGTTACATCGGGAATGATTCCTAGGTAGAATGAAGTATAATTTCCTCATTTCATAAAATGGGGAAAGTAAGGTCTAGAAAAGGGAAATGGTTTGCACAAAGTCACACAGCAAGTTGGGGACAGAACCATGATGGTAACTTTGTTTATCCCTAGCCCAGATCTTTTCTTTCTTTCCACTGTACCACCCTGTCTCTTCACCCCTCAAAGGTGTATGATAGGACTCTGTTTCCCAACATTGGCACCTGCCCACCTCTCCTATGCTCTACACAACACTTCTTCCTCTTAATCACTCTCTTCCAACCAAGATGAACTTCCTTTATTCCTCCAATGGGAATTTCCTGACCTTCTATAAATTGTCAGCTCCCTAAGTGCATGGACTGCACCTATCTTGTTCCTTGTTATATCTCCCAGGGCCTGACACGTAGCAGGTGTTTAAAGTTATTTATTGAATAAATGAATGACATGAAGCTCCTTATAAGAAGATATACACTTTCTTTATCTCAATAGCCCCAGTGCCCAACACAGGAACTGACAAGCCCAATAAACCTTTGCTAAATGGATGACTGAAGGAAGGAATGATGGACCGAGTGGCATCATTTAAAATAGCACCCACTGCCTATCAGCATCTACCCTTGCACCAAGCTTCTGTTCTGTCAAAGTTCCTTCCTTCCCAAAGAAGGAGGTAGTGGGCCCCAGAGGCTTCAGGAATCTGGTCTGGCATTACAGGAACAGAAGCAAGTCATAGGCTGGCAGGACAGGAGTGGGAGTTCATGAAAAGGGTTGACCAAAGGAAGTGGGGCCATACATACGTACACCGGCTGTGGAAGGGGGCTGCAGTTGGGGAGCCCACTGGTATCAAAGGCGCTGAGGTCACACCTGCACCAGTCATCGATCACGTCCCCTTTCCCTGAGCACCAGTAGGAACTCATCAGTGCACTCCTGAAGGCCTGGAATAAAGGAGGACAGAAGAGACAATAATAATGACAACTGTGGAGAGACTGAGAGTAATGGTGCATATGGCCATGGCAGTAGTCAACCAAGGCTTCAGAGAAGCCCCGCTAGGCACGGGACACCATCTCTTTCCTAAATCCCTAGCACCCTACCATCAGGTTCTCCCATCCTGTTCCATTACCTACCCAGCAGCCGGAATGATCATGGAGACACAATAGTAACAGCATCCATTAAGCACCTGCCCTGGGCCTGCTAGGCACAGGACACCATCTCTTTCCTAAATCCCTAGCACCCTACCATCAGGTCCTCCCATCCTGTTCCATTACCTACCCAGCAGCCAGAATGATCATGGAGACACAATAGTAACAGCATCCATTAAGCACCTGCCCTGGGCCTGGCTTACTACCTGTATGAACTTATCTAGTCTTCACAACAACCCCACGCAATAGATATTATTATTATCATCTTCCATTTTACAAATTGGCAAACTGAGGCAACAGAAAATAAGCACACACACTCACAGCTGGTAAGTGACACAGTTGGGAGCTGATCCAAGGCACTCTGGCCCCAGAGCCTGTTCTCTTAAACACTTTGCTACACCGCTTCTTATAGAAGTCTGACCATCTCACTGCTCTGCTTTACAACCTTCAGAGTCTTCCTACAGTCCTCAGGATAAAGTCTAAACTCCTTGTTCTATCTCCTGATCACCTGCCTAGTCTCATCTCTTACCACTCCCCTGATCTTCTTTGCACAGTAGCGTTCACTCTCATGCAACCATGAACATCTCCACCAACAGTGAATTCCTGTTTATATAAAGTGTGCTCTAAATCAGGAAATAGCAAACTGTTTCTATAAAGGGCCAGATAGTAAATATTTTTGGCTTTGCAGCCAGGTAGTCTCTGCCATAATTACTTAATACTGCCTTTGTAGCATAAAAGTGGCATTGACAATACTTTAAATGAATGGACATGGTTTTGTTCCAATAAAACTTTATTAACAAGGGCAGGAAGCAGATTGGGTCTGAGGGTCTGAGGGCCAGAGTTTGCTGACCTTTGCTGTAAATGATGATCAATATTTATTTAATTGCAATGTGCTTCACTGTCCTTTTTTTTTTTTTAAACATATCCTGTCTTCTGCCTAATATCCTCCTCTTTGCATTTCAATTCACTCTTTTGGTCTCAAATGAAGCATTCCTTTCTCTGGGAAAACCCACCCTGACTTTCTTAAGCCTGGGATCGTGCTCCTCTCCTGAATACCATAACAGGCTAGACCACTCTGACCGTTACATTTCCTTGCCTGTCTCACCCAGCAGACACTGATCCCCCCAAAGGCAAGGGCCAGACCTTATTCACATGAGGATTGTCATGGGAAATAACACAGTTATTCAGTCAATATTTAGTAAATAAATGAATGGGCACTGAAAAACTGATCATTAATATCCGGCAGTCAACAGAACTTGGAAGGCATTTCTTTGGTTCAGTTCAGGACAGGCTTCAAGTCTTACCTTCTACTTTCATCCCCTCCCTCAGGCTCAGGTGTGAAAGATACCTTCACCATGGTCTGGATGCTTGAGTGAATGGAGTGGTTAAGTCACTCCATTCACACTGACATTTCAAGGCATCGGGATTCAGAATGTATGAAAGCTCTCTTTAAAACTTAAGGATTCCAGAGAACATTGATCTCTTATTCCTTTGCCAGGTATGTGTTTGTCAGCTCTATGCATAGTGCAAGGTGCTTTAAGTGCATTAAAAGATGTAATCCTCACTACAGTCCTGAAATACAGATATTATGATCCCCATTTACAGATGAGAAAACTAGGAATCAGAGCAGTGAAACAATTTTCCCAAGATCACACAGCAAGGAAATGATAGAAGCGGAATCCCAACACAGATTTCTATGACTCCTAAGTGCAAGTATGTTCAGTTCGACCATGCAGAGTAGTGTGATTAACCCCAAGTAGAGTTGCCAGATTCAGTAAATAAAAATATAGGATGCCCACTTAAATTTCACTTATTTTTAGTATAAGTATATTCCATGAAATATTTGCATATAAAGTCTCTGGGGCAGGATCTGGCACACAGGAGGGGCGCTGTTCCTACTACGTGCCAGAACCNAGACTGAGAGTAATGGTGCATATGGCCATGGCAGTAGTCAACCAAGGCTTCAGAGAAGCCCCGCTAGGCACGGGACACCATCTCTTTCCTAAATCCCTAGCACCCTACCATCAGGTTCTCCCATCCTGTTCCATTACCTACCCAGCAGCCGGAATGATCATGGAGACACAATAGTAACAGCATCCATTAAGCACCTGCCCTGGGCCTGGCTTACTACCTGTATGAACTTATCTAGTCTTCACAACAACCCCGCGCAATAGATATTATTATTATCATCTTCCATTTTACAAATTGGCAAACTGAGGCAACAGAAAATAAGCACACACACTCACAGCTGGCAAGTGACACAGTTGGGAGCTGATCCAAGGCACTCTGGCCCCAGAGCCTGTTCTCTTAAACACTTTGCTACACCGCTTCTTATAGAAGTCTGACCATCTCACTGCTCTGCTTTACAACCTTCAGAGTCTTCCTACAGTCCTCAGGATAAAGTCTAAACTCCTTGTTCTATCTCCCTGATCACCTGCCTAGTCTCATCTCTTACCACTCCCCTGATCTTCTTTGCACAGTACCGTTCACTCTCATGCAACCATGAACATCTCCACCAACAGTAAATTCCTGTTTATATAAAGTGTGTTCTAAATCAGGAAATAGCAAACTGTTTCTATAAAGGGCCAGATAGTAAATATTTTTGGCTTTGCAGCCAGGTAGTCTCTGCCACAATTACTTAATACTGCCTTTGTAGCATAAAAGTGGCATTGACAATACTTTAAATGAATGGACATGGTTTTGTTCCAATAAAACTTTATTAACAAGGGCAGGAAGCAGATTGGGTCTGAGGGTCTGAGGGCCAGAGTTTGCTGACCTTTGCTGTAAATGATGATCAATATTTATTTAATTGCAATGTGCTTCACTGTCCTTTTTTTTTTTTTAAACATATCCTGTCTTCTGCCTAATATCCTCCTCTTTGCATTTCAATTCACTCTTTTGGTCTCAAATGAAGCATTCCTTTCTCTGGGAAAACCCACCCTGACTTTCTTAAGCCTGGGATCGTGCTCCTCTCCTGAATACCATAACAGGCTAGACCACTCTGACCGTTACATTTCCTTGCCTGTCTCACCCAGCAGACACTGATCCCCCCAAAGGCAAGGGCCAGACCTTATTCACATGAGGATTGTCATGGGAAATAACACAGTTATTCAGTCAATATTTAGTAAATAAATGAATGGGCACTGAAAAACTGATCATTAATATCCGGCAGTCAACAGAACTTGGAAGGCATTTCTTCGGTTCAGTTCAGGACAGGCTTCAAGTCTTACCTTCTACTTTCATCCCCTCCCTCAGGCTCAGGTGTGAAAGATACCTTCACCATGGTCTGGATGCTTGAGTGAATGGAGTGGTTAAGTCACTCCATTCACACTGACATTTCAAGGCATCGGGATTCAGAATGTATGAAAGCTCTCTTTAAAACTTAAGGATTCCAGAGAACATTGATCTCTTATTCCTTTGCCAGGTATGTGTTTGTCAGCTCTATGTGCTTGCTTGCTTGCTTTTTCCTTTATGTATTTTTTACTTTCTGTGTGCTTTTTAAATGAAAGTAGCATGCTGCTTATAAGCAAGAACTCCTGATTACTCAGATGTCACTTTTTCCAGCCTGCATTGTTCAAAGATTCAAGTATGCATGTTTGTGTAAAGTGGGTTTGTGGAGTCCCTCCTTAACTACCCAGAATATAGATCCAAAAGGAAAAGGTGTGTATAAAGAATGCTGTTATGTAAGCCTCCATAACATTTCTCCTGGAGATTTTGACAAGAAGACTCCAGTTACTCCTGTCATATGCTCTTACCCAAATCCTCTCCTAGGGATGAACAAATGATCTAATTTCACCTGAGTTACTCATAGAGACACAAAGAAATAAAAAAGATTTACAATAAAAGTTAATGTTCATGAAGCACCCAATTATATAGTGCAAGGTGCTTTAAGTGCATTAAAAGATGTAATCCTCACAACAGTCCTGAAATACAGATATTATGATCCCCATTTACAGATGAGAAAACTAGGAATCAAAGCAGTGAAACAATTTTCCCAAGATCACACAGCAAGGAAATGATAGAAGCGGAATCCCAACACAGATTTCTATGACTCCTAAGTGCAAGTACGTTCAGTTCGACCATGCAGAGCAGTGTGATTAACCCCAAGTAGAGTTGCCAGATTCAGTAAATAAAAATATAGGATGCCCACTTAAATTTCACTTCTTTTTAATATAAGTATATTCCATGAAATATTTGCATATGAAGTCTCTGGGGCAGGATCTGGCACACAGGAGGGGCGCTGTTCCTACTACGTGCCAGAACCTATGCTGGGAGCGAATGTCCGTTCTCTCTGCTACCAGCAGCAGAGGGAAGCACTCTCATGAGGACAGAAACCAGATGAGATGGCATTAAGTCATGCTGACTGCCCGACATTTTCTACCTCCATTTGCAGCTTTTCCCTTAGTGAAATCAATGTGCACGACTACTCATGGCTTAAGATTCTGTAACATCTCCAGCCAGTGGTAAGTAAAGGGCTTAATTATCACAGTGGTGAAATCCATGGCCATGGGTGAAAGTGACACAAATGGAAAGACTGCACTGGACTCCAGAAATGGGAGGAGACAGAACATCCTGTTTTGCTATGTGTGTGTGTTTTTGTTTGTGTGTGTGCATGTGTGCGTGTGTATGGTTTTTGTAATCAATAGGAGACTGAGCTTGTGGAAAACAAAACAGGAAATCTCTCTGGACTTTGTTAGTTTCACCATCCAGGCAGTTCTTGGGAAGAAATCCTGTCTGTGAGTCTCTACAACCACTGGCTCTTTCTCAAAACCCTGAGGAACAGAATGGGGACTAGTGCAAGAACCAGGCAAACATGGTCAGAACACAAACACACCCTGATAAAAGGCCGACATCAAACAGGGAGCGCTCATAAGGCAGCAGAAGCCAGCATTTTGTCAGCCCAGGATCACTCTTTCCTGACGTCTTCTGTCCTTGCAACACTCCATCCAGAGTCCAATTAGATCCCAGGGGAAAAGAATGATAGAATGTTCCAGCTTCACAAGACTCTGTAAATCATCTAATCTGTTTTACAGATGCAGATACAGTGGCCCAGAGAGGCTAGCTGGCTGGCCCAAGATGATCAAGCAACTGTGATGATATGACTCTATTCCTTCATTTAATGCTCAAAATTACCCTTTGAGATGGGTGTCCTATCCCCATTTACAGAGGAGCATGGAGCCAGGGAGGGACTTGAACTGAAGTCTGTTTAAATCCTGGCATCCTTGACCTTCCTAGGTCACACAGAATGATAAATGCCAAGATTTCATCCCAAATATCCTTTTCAGCTGCTTTGCTTGGCTGATGTGCTTGTGGGTGTGTGCGTGTGCATGCATGTGTTGTTTGTATGTGTTCTTTGTGTGTGTGTGTGTGTCTGTCTGTCTGTCTGTGTATGTTCTCAGAGGAAAAAGAAACCTTACATTGGAGGCATTGTTGACTCCTGGCTTTTGGTAAGTGGTAAGACCCCAAGAAAGAAATCCTGTACTTAATACAAGGGCTACATTAGCACAACCGTTGGTTTTCATAATAAAGAAAGTTTGCATTTTCACAACTTCTAAATGCTTCCAGCTTCTGGAAAATTAGCTAGCAAAACAAGCTGGGCAGGAGGAGAAAACAACCACAAAAATGTTAAGCAATCAAAATAAACTAGGATTTATTCCNAAGTGGTAAGACCCCAAGAAAGAAATCCTGTACTTAATACAAGGGCTACATTAGCACAACCATTGGTTTTCATAATAAAGAAAATTTGCATTTTCACAACTTCTAAATGCTTCCAGCTTCTGGCTAATTAGCTAGCAAAACAAGCCCGGCAGGAGGAGAAAACAACCACAAAAATGTTAAGCAATCAAAATAAACTAGGATTTATTCCTGACTCTATTGTTACTTTCCTATTTGAATCTGCATAAGTGATTTCTCTTTCTAAGCCTCAATTTCCCCAGATGCAAAAGGGGCAGAAGACGTATTTTCGAAAGTTTAGTTAAGTTCAATAAACATCCACTTCCTACTCCGTACCATGTGTGGTCTAAGAGCTAAGAAATACCATGTGCGGTCTAAGAGCTAAGAAAAGGGAAGAATATGACCCAGTTGCTAACTTCTAAGGATTCATGGTTTAATGGTAAAGACACACACACAATTACAATTACTACGGTTCAAATGCTATGAAGTAATAGATACAGGAGGTGTTGCAAATACAAAAGGAAGGGGTCGATCTAGCTCTAAAAATGATGACAATGTCTTAGGAATCTTGAACTTTGAGACTTGTGTTTGATTAAAGTATTTGAGACTATCTACATAGAATGTCACTAAGTCCATGAATTAAATTCTATATTCTGCACTTCCACTAACTGTACATTTTCCACTAAAACTTGAGTCTCATGTGCTGACACTAAGTCTGGATGACTCCAGAAAGATTCCCTAAAGTCCTCTCTCAGAGTCTAATAATTTTTATTATCTTCAATGTACCAAAAAGTTTGGTAATGTGTCTGTCCAACCCATACCAAATGAGGAATGGAAAGGCTTTCTAGAGATGAAATAATCCATTATCTTTTTTTTTTTTTTTTTTAAGTTCTGGCTTCATTTTAGGGCCTACCACAGTACCTAGCATACAACATAAGTCAGTCAACATTTATTAA
>NW_007732018.1:24930-26980 GCF_000696425.1 Galeopterus variegatus
CCGTTGCCGGTCCCGGTCCGGTACGGGTGCGACACTGAGGGTTGCGATCCGTTGTCGGACACGAAAAAAGACAAAAAAAAAAAAAAGAAAGATTCCCTAAAATCCTCTCTCAGAGTCTAATAAGTTTTATTATCTTCAATGTACCAAAAAGTTTGGTAATGTGTCTGGCCAACCCATACCAAATGAAGAATGGAAAGGCTTTCTAGAGATGAAATAATCCATTATCTTTTTTTTTTTTTTTTTAAGTTCTGACTTCATTTTAGGGCCTACCACAGTACCTAGCATACAACATAAGTCAGTCAACATTTATTAAATTGAATTAAAAGTTAACAAGAAATGCTGAATGAAACAAACCAGTTTATAAGTGAAAAAAGCAAAGAAAACATGGATATGTTTGTGACCCTCTTCTTCCCCAAATTGCTTGTATTTCCCATTTCAATTTGGTTCTTCCAGCCAAAACAAAAGCTCAACCTCAGTCTCTCTCCCTCATAAAGTGTCTCAAAATCAACCTGCCTTCCCTGGTTCCACTGCTCTCTCCTGGTGCAGGTTAGTAATGCCTCTTCAATAGGCAATTGCCATGGCCTCCGGACTCCCAGCACCAATGAATGTCATCTTCTCCAGCACAGCCTCTCAGAGCTTTCTAAAACATCGCTGCTTAATTCACCTTCTTGTTTGAATCCCTTTAAAAGTTCCACCACCTTTTGGTTAAAGCTTTCACTAATTAACCTGAAATTCTAACCCCTCCTTTTCTTCAGCTTGTGACTCTTCTATCTTATCCTGTCAGCTCTACTCTATGATCCAGCACACCCCAACTCCTTACAGAAGTGCACTGTTTCATACCCACCAGCCTTTTTTCATGCTGTGCCTTTGGTCTGAAATGCCCTTCCCTCACTTATTCCTCCTTGCTAAACTCCAGGAAATTTTCCCTGCCCACCAGGATCCTTCCACACCTTGAAAGATTTTTGTCTCTCTCTCTACTCATTCAATCTTTGCTCATATTTCCTTACAATTTACTAATGTGTCCTTCTCGCCTATTATACTGTGAACTCCTCCAGGGCATGGCCATATATCTGATTCATTATATGTCCTCAGCTCAAAGAAAAATAGTGAGCACTTAATAGGGTCCCCAAAATATGTGTTAAATTCCATCCATAGGATGCTCTGCCCACAATTAAACTTGTATGCTTGCCACTGTTGTGCTCTTCTAGCAAAAGAAATCACAGAAATGCACTTGGTGGGCTGGCCGATTAGCTCACTGTTAGACCACAGTGTTGTAACATCAAGGTCAAGGGCTCAGATCCCCAACCTGGCCAGCCACCAAAAAAGGAAAGAAAGAAAGAAATGTCATTGGTCACCATAAAAAGACAAAATTACCTTGAAACCATTGAAAGGGAGTTGAGGTGGGACATGGAAGTAGAATCCCTTTTAGAAACAATTGAGATTAGTGCTTGGAGAAGAGTGAGTTGATAGTTCTTTTGCCCAGGAAGTGCTTGAGGTATAAAATAAGAAGCGTCTAGGACCTGAGAGATGGGAGAAAGGTACAGTGGTTGATGTTTCAGCTTTGCAAGGAGCCAATGCTGACCATATGTTCAGTTGGTCAGGAGGGACTAGGATTGATGGACATAGGGAAAATTGAAGAGGGCCTCTCAGCAGAATCTGCACAGAAGCAGAAATACAGGTTTCTAGTCCATCCTGGAACTTTGGGGTACGATCTACCTGAGCCATCTGCCATTCAGTCATCAGCACACCCCCTCTTAGTGGCTGCAGATTCCAACCACTCATTTCTCTGGTTGCTATAGGAGATAGAGAACAGGGGCTGGAGCCCCCATTCTTTGAGAATGGAATAAGACACGCAGGTTTGACCTGAGGTTGAGAGGGAGATTAATTGGTCATCCTGTTACAAATCAATGAATGCATAATTAAGATGCATGCTTGAGAACACATTTAAGGAGAGAAGTGGGTAGTGTTAGTTAACTTAAGTCTTATTCCCAAAGCAGGAAGGCAAGTGTGGTGAGTCATCTCAAAGATTGCATGCAGGAGGTGGAAACTA
>NW_007732018.1:27766-31271 GCF_000696425.1 Galeopterus variegatus
TATTACTCCTCACAACAACCCTAAGTACTTTAGATATATTAGCTGAATGAATTTTCCCAAGAATCTGTAAGGTAGGTATGGATATTACACCCATTTTGCATTTGTGCCCCAAATCATACACCTAGTACATGGCAGAGCCAGGACTTTAACCCAGGTAACCTTCCTCAAACCCAGGAAACCTGTGCTTTGAAATATAAAGCCTCCAAATAAACATTCTGATGGAAGGCGATCCTTTTTAAAAAAAAAAAAAATGTTATTTACACTCCTGATTTTATCCACCTTAGCATATATTGGGATTTTTCACCATACAGATGGAAATGAACCACTAAAAATCCAACATGAAATTGCCATTTTTGTAAGCCAAATGTCAGCAATTTCATATGGTTCAATGTGATAGAAGCCACAGAGTGAATAAAATCCCACAGAAAGTGGGTATAGAGCCTGAAAAGAATAAAGAGCCAAACACAGGGAAATTTCAGCATTTCCTGACTAATCTGCTGTGTGACCTCAGTCAGTCCCTTCCCTCTCTGGTCCTTATTGTCCCCTGTTAATTTCTTCAAATTGGACATTCAGATCACGGCATTGCTGTTTCTTATCATTTTCTGATTGGTGCGTGGATTTTGCTTTTTCTCAAATCTGGCCACAATTTTCCCATCCTCTTTAAAACTTTGCATCCTAGACATACTTCCTGGAATTGCCTGCCAGCAGGCAAAACTATGGAGACAGGAAAAGCATCAGTGGTTGCCAGGTGTCAGCGGGAAGGAAAGGCTAAACAGGGGGAGCAGAAACATGTCATTTTACATTTACCAAAACCCACAGAATACAAGAGGCAACCTTAATATAAACTTTTGGTTTTGGGTGATAGTGATGTGTCTGTCAGCCTGGAATTGCCTGCCAGCAGGCAAAACTATGGAGACAGGAAAAGCATCAGTGGTTGCCAGGTGTCAGTGGGAAGGAAAGGCTAAACAGGGGGAGCAGAAACATGTCATTTTACATTTACCAAAACCCATAGAATACAAGAGGCAACCTTAATATAAACTTTTGGTTTTGGGTGATAGTGATGTGTCTGTCAATACAGGTTTATCAGCTGTAACAAATGTACCACTCTGGTTTGGGATGTTGATAGTGGGCATCTGTGCACATATGTGGGTATGGGGTATACGGGAACTCTCTGCTCAATTTTGCTGGGAAACTAAACCTGCTCTTAAAAAAGTCCATTTGACTTCCTGCCAGCTAACATCCTCTCTGCAGAGGAGGTCACACAGACAATGAACATACCATTGGTAGCTTTTGAAGAAAGAGAAGAGGGCGATGAAGAGAATAGACACCTATGAAGCATGCCCTTATTCTAGGCCCAGTGCTTGGTCATCTGTCTGTTAGCTTCTATAATCCTCCCAACAACCTGCAGATGCATCAGCTCTTACTGCCCCCAGTAATTTTTACAGATGAGGAAGTGAAAGGCCAGAGAAGATGCTGCCCCAAGGTCTCCCAGGTAGAACATAGTACAGCAGGGAGTCTTCTTCGGATTCAACTCCAAATCCCAAGCTTTGCCCCCTGACCTCCTTCAACCCACCTCTTATTTTCTGCCTCCGATTCCCCCATTCAGGGAAGAACTACTAACTGGCTGGGACCCATTTCCTATATAAGAAATTGTTCAGCTCCATCTATGGCTCTATAAATCACAGAAACGACACCTAATTTCCCCTGTCAGGATAAACTTCGCTTTTCAAGCCATTCTCCCATGAATGATGAGAGCCCGACAGTACAGGTCCTTAATCTGGGTGACAGGAAGAAGACATTTACAGCCAGTCAAACCCCCATCTTGCCACACTTACCTCTGCTAATGAAAAAATATTAGGGAAATAAATATACGACCCACTGAGTCACTCCTGCATGGGGCACTGTCAGCTGTCTGTTTCCCACGATGTACAGAGACAAGATGATAGGATTATATGATCCTCAGGCAAGGAACTATTTTTCATGTCTTTGAGTCCCATATTTCATCTCCCATCTATCTCACACAGAGGATGAAGTACTAGGTTCTAACACATTAAAAATAACAGTGAACATTTATATATGGCAGGCACAGTGTTCAATGTTTGACATACAGGGAATCATTTAATTTACACAGCAATACCATGAATTGGGTGCGCTTATTGTTACCATTATATAGAGGATGAGACTGAGACCCTGGGGAGTTTGAGTTCCTTTCCTAAGTTGCATAGCCAGTATTTTGCAGAGCAAAATTCAAGCTCATTTCTCAAATTCCAAAGCCCAAATGCTGAACCATTATGAGCTTATTTAATGCCCACAATAAGCTTGTATCTTAGGTTGCACTGTCTCCATGCAATCCTTGAAAAAGGTGGAATTTTAAACAGTTGAGGCTCCTGTGATCAGATGACTTGATCAATGTCACAAATTCAGGATGATTTGGAGTTAGGATTCAAACACAGTTCTGATTGCAAAGACTGAATCTTCTTCTCTGTCCTGGTCATTTTTCCTAAATGCTGAGGACAGATGGCAGTTGAGGCACAAGACATATTCTCAGGAGGAAGCAGGGTGATGGCTTAACCTTGCTCTGGTCAGTCCTAAGTCCTTATTGGTCTGAACAACATTCCAGAGTGTGTTTCCAGGGACACAAGTTCAATGGGATGTTAACTAACTTCGAGTTCAACAAAACTGGGGTGGGGGTGGGGTTATTTCTGTGGTCAAATAAATTTGGAAAAGACTAAACAAAATTAAATAGATTGCTCTCCATAGGATGTTTAGAGACATTAACATGCTAATCATTACTGGGAAGTCCTGAGAAGGTAATGTATAAAATGCAGCTTTTCCGAAACATGTATGTCCATGGAATGATTTTCTCCCACATGGCATCTGGGGATCTGGCACTCTGGAAGTCTTCTCTCAGTTGTGCTAATCTAGATTCTAGTCTGGACACAAAGCCACAAAGCTAGCCAAGGGCTGTCCAGGATAGAGAGCTCATCCCAGCTCTGTCAGTAACTGTGCAACCTTGGCCAAGGTTGGTTATCTTGCTTATAAAATGAGGGTGTGGAACATTCCTATTTCTGAGGCCCTAACCTCCTGGTAGCATCATGAGTGCAAGAAACCTTTGCAGCTCTGGCTTGCAGACCAGGCCCTGGGCTGCCCTGATTAACTGAGCCCACCATGACTCTCACCTCCCTGGCCACCAATTCTGCCTAATCCCATTCTACTACTATAAGTCACTTGGATGCCTTTGTGCTGATGTCAAGGCCCCAGATCACGGGCCTGCTCTTCTCCCTCCAGCATCGCCTCTTGCTACCACACTTTTCACACTGAGTGCACCAGCCATGCTTTCTCACCTCAACCCTGTGCATGCTATTTCCTCTCCTTGGAACATTTTTCCTCCATTTGATAACTTCACCCATTATTCATCCATCAACTCTCAGCTCAGAGACCACCCCTTCCAGGCAGCATTCCCTGACCCTCTAAAGCTGGGATGGATCCCTTCCTTTGTCATTCA
>NW_007732018.1:31819-32395 GCF_000696425.1 Galeopterus variegatus
TTTTTCAAATTTTTTTGTATAAGATACCCCAAACATCAGAAGAAATAAGTACAAAATATCTTTGAATTTTCTTTTTAAAATCTTAAATGTTTATATATATTACCTATTCTAGTCCACAATAGACTTGGGTTGGTTTTAATATAAACAATGGAGTTTTTCCCAAAATGCTTCTTATAGTGTGATCGCCGGGCCTCTTGGCTCATTAATGACCTGAAGCACATGTTACTAATTCAGATTCCCGAGCTAAACTCACACCCACTAAATTACAATCCTGGGAGAGAGGATTCTGTGATTTCATAAACTCTCAGATGATGCTAATATACCATTAAGTTAAGAATTTCTTATCTTTTTATCCTATGGCTTTGGATATATTCTGGCACTTCACAGGGTATCACCCTGGGTTTGGCACTCCAGTTTGAAATTGAAAAACCTACAGGATTTTAATAGATAATTTCCATGTATCAGATACCAGAATACAGTTTGGCGGCCTGTAAATAACCCTGCTGTTCTGGCCAAGGCTAGCTAGACTAAAGTTGATTACCTAACCCAAACTGGACCAATCAGAATTTTTCTTGG
>NW_007732018.1:33554-34960 GCF_000696425.1 Galeopterus variegatus
CTTCATATCCCATTACCGTATTGTGTCCCAGTCCTACATACCAGGTACCTTGAACCACTTATCATGGACAGGCAGTCAACAGACTTTTATGCTACTGTGTGTACATGGCTTCCCTCAGCCTTTGTTCCATTCTACCTTTGATTAAATCATAGGACCCACTACAACTGCAATCTTCTCTGGAAACCCTAACCTGATTTTCTAGCAGAACTGAAGACCCCCACTGCACTTTGGATGACACATCTGTTAGTGAGCTTACCATATTTGATTGAATTATTTATTTGTACGTCTTTCCTCTCCACTGGACTATGAGTTGTTTGCCTTATTTTATCAGAGGCACTCCATAAATGTTTGTTGTGTGAACAAGTGTTGCAAGAATGAATTGTAAGGTGTGAGGAAGAGAAGACTGGGGGCTCTTTGGATGTCTAATCTATGTGATCCTAGTAGACCTGTTCAGTCTTCCGGGCAGTAGATTGTGCTTATATTGTTCTAAACTGTTTCCAGACCATTTGTCCTGCCTGCCACTGAGCTGATAGCAATTGTAGAAGTGATGAATAGCAGACCAATTATGAGCAATGGGAAACATCAGTTACAACTCTAGGGAGAAGACATAGCCATATCAGTAGCCTCATCCATCTAATCGTGAGTCATCTTCCCAAGGCATCTTGCCCTGTGACCTTGAACTGCCAAGGGCTTCTCAGTCTTGTACACATCCAAGTTCTTCAGAGAACAGCGTCTCCTATCAGTCTGTTTCCTTCAAGGCATCACTCCTGGCCTGCTCTATCCTGGAAGAGGAAAGCTGGATGAAACCCATGTACTTTTCTGAAGGGAAGACTTTAACCGAGGATCCCAGCCCTACCCAATAGACAAGACCTGTCTTCTAAGGCCTCCTGTCCTTTAACAGATAGTAACTCCTCTCCACTGCGGTGAGAACATCTGGAGATGAGAGACTGGTGGGAAAGTTTCAAGTGAAGGATTTGTCCAAGATTGTGGAGCTTATGCTGCTAAAAGCTAGTTTAAGCTAATGGCAAGTTTCTGAGCAAAGGTTTACAAAATTTCCCATCTGCGGCCACTGGTGATCTCATTTTTCCAGCACACCCATTTTCCCTTAGGAGGCATCTGAGGGAGGATGCCTCTCACTGGTAGAGTTTCCATGGTTGGAACTATAAGTGGGGGTGGGCAAAGAAAGACCTTATCTTGGCCTTTGAAAGGGAGCCTTGAAAATTTGGCTGAGGAGGTTACAAAAAGGTAGATTCTTATCAGGTTCACTGTAGTCATATTTCCATTGTGGCAAGTGGAACTCTAAGAAGTCTAGATCACTTAAGCCAGAAAAAGATATTATACATGCTGGAGAGGTATCAGAAAATAAAGTTTAAGAGTATAGTCATTGGAACCAGAGTCCTGGGTGC
>NW_007732018.1:35629-45036 GCF_000696425.1 Galeopterus variegatus
AAAAAAAAATACTTTACTAGAACCAGCTAGTATACTTTTGGGGAAGTATGACTTCCCTTGTCTCAGTGACAAGAAATGTCCCTTTTAATTTTTGAATCAGTGGATCCCTGAGGGTAAGGCAATGACTATTTATTGTATACCTACTCTGTGCTGAATGCCTTAATCTGAAGTAAGAGCAGAAGACAATAGGAAGAAAAGAAAGTGAAGAGAAGGATGAAGAAGAAGCAAAAGCAAAAGGAAAAAAAGCTGCAACTAATACTAATTAAGTGTTTAATCACAGTGGACATTGCTAAGTGCTTTATTTACACAAGTCATCTTCTTTAATCTAACAACTCTATGAAGTAAATACTATTATCATCCCAATTCAGATTCTGAGTAATTAAATTATATCTGCATGGTATGTGGCAAAATGAGAACTTAAGCCTAGGTCTGCATGACTCATGTACTACTTTTACTTTGCATCCATCATCTTATACAATACCCAGAACCATCATATGAAGCAGGTCCTCTTATTATCCCCATCTTACAGATAAAAAAAAAAAAATAGAGCTTGAGCAGGCTATGTCACATGAGCGATGCCATCCAACAGGTAAGCATAATATCTGGAATCCAAATCTAGATCTGATTGAGTCCAAAACCAGGGTCTTCTCTACGACATTTCACTAAAACCCCCCAAATCTCAAAATCTTACTGATAAATCTGTTTACTGTGAATGTAACTAAAGCCATCCTGAATATATTAAAAAATAAGTAAATAAACCTATCTATAATGATATCTATATCTGTACCTATATTTGCTCCAGCTCCATTCAAAATGGGCATCTGCACACTTGAGAAACAACAACCAGGGGAGCACTGTGGAGGGGTGGGAAAAGCTTCATTAACACGCACTCCCCCACCCCAAGCAGCTACTGTGCTTCCTTTTCATGGTGTTCCCTCTGATTTTTTGAAGGGAAGCAATAATTTCTGAAAAAGATGCAGGTTGGAGCATGTTAAAGTTGAAGAAGCCAAGCCCAAGCAATTTTGAGAATGGAAGTATGCTCTCTAAAAAAGTGTTAAAGAAGCGGGTTTTGATAGAACTAACAGAAGGTCTTTGTTGAGTTTTTCAACAAGAGCTTCAATTAGATGGCAGAACAGAACCCAGCTCTAAAGTTGAAGAAGCCAAGCCCAAGCAATTTTGAGAATGGAAGTATGCTCTCTAAAAAAGTGTTAAAGAAGCGGGTTTTGATAGAACTAATAGAAGGTCTTTGTTGAGTTTTTCAACAAGAGCTTCAATTAGATGGCAGAACAGAACCCAGCTTCCAAGTAACTAAGAGGTGAAAATGGAGCAAGAAAGGAAAGATGAAGAAGTGGAGAGTGACAGGAGAGACTCCAGAAGACTACTTACTAATAGAACAGGCTTGCCCATGTCAATGTGTGGTGGAAAGAGCCAATGATGACCTACTGGCTATGTGACACTGATAAGAGATTTCTCCTTCTGAGCTTCAGTATCCTCTAGCCATTCCAAAATTATGTTTTGAATACCTACTATGTGCATGACACTAAAGACGGAAGCTGTTGTGACCCAGGACAAATCCAAAAGTTTGGAAGTAAGAGACTTGGTTTCTAGCCTTAACTCTGTAGACAACTGAAGCAGTCTTTGTGTGTTCTAACTTCTTTCTTCATAAACCATATACCATACATTAAGAAGAACTTAAATACACTGGAGTTCTTTCAGAGGTTAATAACCAGGATGGCTGTGATGAGACTGAGTCTTCTGTGGTCCCCTCCAAAATTCATGTTGATACTTAATCCCCAAGGCAACTGTATTAAGAGGTATGGCCTTTGGAAGACGATTGGGTCATGAGGGTTCTACCCCCATGGATGGAATTAGCACCCTTATAAAAGTGTCCAAGGTTGAAGGGAACACTCTCTTGCCCTTCTGTCCCTTCCATCATGTGATAACACAGAGTTCTACCCTCTGAAGGGTGCAGCAACAAGATACCACCTTGGAAGCAGAAAGCAGACCCCACCAGACACCAATCCTGTAGGTACCATCATCTTGAGCTTCCCAGCCTCCATAATTGTGAGAAAATAAATTTCTGCTTTTTATAAATTACCAAGTCTCAAGAATTTTGTTATAGAAGTACAGACTAAGATAGAGTCTAAGTTAAGATTCAAACTCATGTGATGAAAAACCATTGAAAGAACTGAGGTTGATTACCAGAAGATAAAATAATCCAGCTGAAACCTAAGAAATCTTCAAATACCTTAAAGACTGTCACTTAGAACTTGAAAGAGAATTAACTTTTACTGAGTCGCTTCTATGTGCCAAGCATTATTGCTAAGCACCTTACACTGACCATCTCAGCTAATTTGCAAAAGAATTCTACACAGTAGACATTATTAATCTCATTTTACTGATGAGAAAACAAAAGCTTAAAAACTTAGGCCCAAAGGCACACAGAAATTTTTTATCCTCATCTCTCTGATTCCAAAATATATGCTCTGTCTACTAAGTAAATAGCTAAGACTGTCTCAGTAGAGTGTTGATAGGTGGAACTAGAAACAGTGAGGATAGGAAATGTATAAAAAAATATTTTGACTCATGACTCATGTAAAGAAGAATGTTCTTATCATGAGGGAACAGGCTGCTTAGGGATCACTGAGCAAGCCATTTCTGAAAGTATTCAAATACGAGCTCTTGCAGGGCATAGTAGAAAAGAATCAAGCAATAGATAAGTGTTGACCTAGAAGTCTATATAATCCTTTCTATCCATTTCTTCCTCATTGGCACTGCTGTGGTTATAAAATAAAATAATAAAATGTAGAGGAAGAGAAGGAAGATCAAGAGGAAGAACAGAGAAGAGAAAAAGTGAAATAAATAATCTTATCTTTACTCAGCTGTTATTATGAGCCAGGCACAAGGCTAAGCACATTAATACAACAACTTCAGAAATTAGGAATTATTATTATTTATTATATTATTAATATAATTTATTGTATATTATATTCATATAATTATTATTATATGTCATAGTATAATCAATACTTAGGAAGTATAATTATATATTATTACTGCTCTTAAGACATCACATCTGAGAGAATTAAGACTCAGAGTCCCTCACCAAAAGTCACATAGGAGAAAGGGAAAGACTGGGGCTTGATGAGAGATTTGACTAGCATCAAAGACAAACTCTCAACTACTAGAGTAGAAAGTTTAAGTTCTTCTATTAGATTACCTTGGTCTACAGGTCTGTCAATACTGGTTGTGGTGGACTGCCAAAAAAATCAAGCCTGGTCAAGCCTCTAGACCTATCCACCTAGTTAAAAGAAATGCAGGGCAAGAGGAGCATGTTAAATGACACCATGTGGATGCAGACAGCAAAATCCAGGCTGTGGGAAACTCTACTGGAGAAACAACCCAATTTGTCAACAGAATATCCCAAGGAATAAGAAGAGAGAGAGGTGGAGGGACAAATTCAGAGACTAAGATAGACTCGCATATCAGCCAACCACAATATTTGGATCTTATTTAGATTCTTATCTGAGCAAACAAACTGATACCAAACATATAAGACAATCTAGTAAACATGAACAATGACTGAATATTTTGATGATATAGGGTAGTTATTGTTAATCTGGTAAGCCTGGTAATGGTATTGAGGCTATTTTTTGAGTGTTTTTCTTTTAGAGATATGGACTTTAACATTCACATTAAAATGATCTAATGTTTGAGATGTGTTTCAAAACTGTCAGTGCAGTGGGGACACAGGCTCGGTATGAGTCGATCATTGCTGAAACTAGAAGGTGATAGGTTCTACACAGAGGTTCATTTTGCTATTCTCTCTACCTTCATGTATGTTACATTTTTTTTTTCAAACTAAATTGGTTTTGCGGTGGGTAACAGAGCCTGGGATTTAACAAAGTTCCTCCAAATGGGATAATTTGAAGACAAAGCTAAAAAAGAAAAGAAGCACATGGTCCAAGAAGTAGCCACAGTTCCTGTGGTCTTTCCCTACTCCCAAGATATGAATTTATGGCCTGAAATTCTTCTGCTCAGGGATGCTGGGAATGATGTGACTCTGTTGGCCAGAAAAGGCACTGTACAGACTATCTGCATAATGGTACCAACTCAGGCTGCTTTACAATAGCATATGCCTGGTGAATTGCGAGGCATATCTGGAATGGCTTTTTTTCCACTTAGATTAGAGAAAGTAAAAAGACAGAGAGAGCTGGATTGTTTGTGATTTCTCTCACAGCCCTTAGCATCACTGCTGACTGAAGTTGCCTAATGACCCAAGAAGAGCCCGCTGAGAACAGGGTTAAGCTCCAACAGGGATGAGACCCGCAGCTTGCTCTCTTCCTTGAAAGCCCAGCACTGTCCTGGCTGGGGCAGTCTTTGCATGATACCCTTAGGTAAATGATGGTGGTGTGATGACTAGTGGATGGCAGACAGCTGGAAAAGGGATTCCAGCCTGGCTCTGACATTCTCTAGTTCTGTGGGACTTCAGGTGATGGTTGCCTATACTATCTGAGCCTCAGTTTCCTTATGTACAAAATGAAGATAAACATTGCTACCTTCATAGCCCTATTGAGAGGATTACAGGAGCCAGTGTATGTGAAAGCTGTGTAAGCAAACCAATGCAAATCGGCGACCTTTCTTCACTCGTTCATTCATTCATTCTCATTTAAATATATTTATTGAATTTCTACTATGAATCAGGCACTATACTAGAAGCTGTTGATGGAATATTAAGCAAAAATTGGTCCAGTCCTCGGGCTCATGAAGTTTTCCCCTTAATGTATGGGAAAATATTTTGATTCAATATAAAAAAAGATGTTCTCTCAGCGAGGGAAACCAGATGCTTAGGGGTCACTGAGCAAGCCATTTGAAAACTGTGAATGTTCATAGGTTTACAACCTCTCGCAACCTCTTGTGGTAGACGGGAATCAAGAAACAAACTAGGGTTGGACTAGATGTCCTCGTATGATCTGTTGCATTCCTGAGTTTACCTGCTCTTTCTTCCTCATAAGCACTGTTGTGATCATAAAATAAAATTTTTAAATGTGGAAGAGGAGGAGAAACATACATTAATCAAACAATTTCAAAAAATAAAAGCATAATTAGATATGATAACTGCTGTGGAAGAAAGATGAAAGAGACCCAAGAAAGTAAGTGAACAAATAAACAAACAGAAGGCTCTCATCAAATCTAGAAGCCTCAGCAATCTGATGAGTAAGTAGCCACTCACTCAGTGGAAAGAAGGATGGGAAGAAGTAAAACACATTCCAAGTACAGGGAACAGCAATTGCAAAGTCTCTTTGGCAGGACAAAACATAGTGTTTCCAGAAACTGGAAGAAGATTATTATGGGATGGGAAGAAGTAAAACACATTCCAAGTACAGGGAACAGCAACTGCAAAGTCTCTTTGGCAGGACAAAACATAGTGTTTCCAGAAACTGGAAGAAGATTATTATGGCTGGCACAGAAAGCAAGAGGGATAAAGGTACAAGATGAGTTTTCAGAAATTAGAAGGACCCACCGCAAGCAGTCCCTTGTACAAAGACCATGGTAAGTATTATTGGTCTTTTGCCTAAGAGCAATTGGAACTGGTAAAGGATTTTTTAATAAGGAAAGTGATGTGAGCAAGTTTTAGTTTTGAAAATGTCACTCTGGCTGCAAAGAAGAGAATGTATTAGAAGGGGCATGGGTCATTATTAGCCAGTTAGGAGGCTACTGCAATAGCACAGGCAGGACTTGGATCAGGCTAGGTAAAAATGAACATATTTGAGAAACTGTTAAGAAGACAAATCTACAGGATTTATTAATGGGTTGTACTGGGGGGTGGTGCATGCAGGTGGGAAGGTCTCTGGGATGTCTCTTCGAATTCAGGATTACAAGACCTGAGATAAAAACACTGTCAGAAGAAAGGAAAAGCCATTCATAACAAATATAGTAGAGTGATCTGCAAAGGTTACAAATGAGAAGCTGCTATGTTTCCATTGGGTGGTGGAAACCAATCTTGGAATGAATGGGGGTGAATCAATGTAGACAGCAAATGTAGTCTACGTTTTCTAGAAATGTGGTCATTAAGTGAAGAAATGAAGAGATGGTAGCTAAAGAATGTAATAGAATGCAGTGATAGTGTCTTTAGTACACATTTGACTTCCATTATTACACTTTTTTTAAAAAGTTGAAGGCAAGTAGCTAGTAGAGAGTATAGCAAAGTGAGAAAAAGCTTAGGTGCTCAGGTCAAACCCTCGCTCTGCCAGTTTCTGTTTGGAGGATGTTTGGACAAGTGATTTAACATTTCTGTGCCTAAGTTT
Source organism: Galeopterus variegatus (assembly GCF_000696425.1). NCBI lineage: Eukaryota > Metazoa > Chordata > Mammalia > Dermoptera > Cynocephalidae > Galeopterus > Galeopterus variegatus. Next base: position 41,938 of record NW_007732018.1, read on the forward strand.
TCACACCAGGAAAAGAAAGATAATAAATGTGGGGTTGATGTGAGGGTTTGGTGAGCTAAGTATATAAAGTGATGTAGCTGAGCTCCTGGCACATTGAAGTGCTCAGTAAATGCTTGTTATTATCAAAAGTACAAGTGAAATTGGGCCGGCCTGTGGCTCACTCAGGAGAGTGTGGTGCTGATAACACCAAGGCCACGGGTTCAGATCCCTATGTAGGGATTGGGCCAGTTAGCTCACTTGGGAGAGCGACAACACCAAGCCAACGGTTAAGGTCCCCTTACTGGTCATCTTTTAAAAAAAACCTTAATTGGGCCGGCCCGTGGCTCACTCAGGAGAGTGTGGTGCTGATAACACCAAGGCCATGGGTTCAGATCCCTATGTAGGGATTGGGCCAGTTAGCTCACTTGGGAGAGCGACAACACCAAGCCAACGGTTAAGGTCCCCTTACTGGTCATCTTTTAAAAAAAACCTTAATTGGGCCGGCCCGTGGCTCACTCAGGAGAGTGTGGTGCTGATAACACCAAGGCCACGGGTTCAGATCCCATGTAGGGATGGCCAGTTTGCTCACTGGGTGAGCGTGGTGCTGACAACACCCATTTAATAACCAAATTCAATGTCCCATGAAAAAACATGCTCTACTCTCTGACATGCAAAATGTTTGCATTTGCTAAGACTGTATGTCTTGTATATCTTTTTGAATCTGGTAGTCTTCTGATCCCATGAAAGAGTTACGTTTTCCAGTTTTACAAGTAGGCAAGCCAAGTATTAAGTTCCTCTTTTGTAATTGACCATGAGCGTGTTGAGTAATATGCGGATTATTTCTCCCGCTTTTCTTTGATCTTCCATGTTGCCAAGGATTGCCTGACAGTCTGATTCCTGGCCAGTTCACCTCCTTCTCAGAATGTACTGAGAAGGAGAGGAAGTAGCCCATACTAGCAGAGAAGATTCAAACTAGATTATTGAAGAACTTGATTTTCTTTATTCCTAAACAAGAAATTCCCTGAAGGAATTTGAAAATGAGAAAGACATATGAACCACAGTCTTGGGTAGTGGTTCTTAAACTCAGTGTGCATCAAAATCACCTGGGAAGGTTGGAAAAATGAAGATTCCCAGCCCCACCCCTTAGAGAAACAAAATCAGTAGGAGCAGCTGGGAAGCTGCATTTTTAATGAATGCTTCCTCCATCCTCAGCCCGAGTGATTCTGATCCACTTTGAGGAACTCTGAGACCCAGATCTCCACACTCCACTAAGCACTCTTGCCCTATCTTATTGTGCTCTACTCTTTCTTTCCTTCACCTTTCAATATACTATAATATTTAATATTCTGAGTGCTAATTTTATGACTCACACACACCTTGGTAGAAATCAAGCTTCCCGACAGTGGAGATATATGCTTGCTTCGCCCTCTGATGAATCCCAAGTGCCTAGATCAGTGTTTGGCCCACAGGAAGCCCTTAGTCAATATTTGATAAAATTACTTGAATTTAATTAGCACTCTCTTCAGCCATCTCATATATGGACTTCTGCAACAGATACCCCAACTAACTGGTCCCTTTATTTTAGTGTTCTACAACATTTGGGTCAAGAACATTTAGAAAATTTGCTGATGCCATGCGTCTGTTTCCCAGAAACAAAAATCACAAATAATGTATAATTCTGCATAAACTTCCTGGGGATGTGAATCCAAAGACCCTTTAAAGTCAAGGATCTGTTGGCCCCAAATTAATAACCCTTGCCACAAAACCAGCCCTGCTCCCTGCAATTCACCTTCCAATGTTGCTATAATTATTAACCTGTAATTCATATCTAGTTATAGCTCTTCCTTGACCCCAAATCTCGAAGGGTTCTTTATAATTTGCGTAGTACTCAAATCCTTCAACACCGCATTCAGTATTGCACACAGCTCAGCCTTCAGCATATCACTTTTCCAGTTTCACCTCTCCCAAATCTTTTATACCTGTTGCAGGAGTGACTGATTAAACCTATAAGCTTTGGACTCAAGACTTCCTAGATTGAAATTCTTATCTGACAACTCACTAGCTGTGTGATCTTAGGTTAATTATTTACCTTCCTCTCTAAAGCCTTGGTTTTTGGTTTTGCTTTTTTAATTTGTGAAATGAGCATGGTGGTGAAAACACCAAGGTCCAAGGTTCTATCCCTGCACAGCCAGCTGCCCACCCTCCCCCAAAGAAAAAGAAAAAGAAAGAAAGGAAGGAAGGAAGGAAGGAAGGAAGAAATAAATGAAAGTAATAGTGCATACTTGAAATGTGTTGTAGGGGGATACAGAGTAAGAGAGCATATATTAATACACATAAAGCACTTTAAAACATGCCAGGCATTTAGCTGGTACTTGATAATTGTTAGCTTTTATTCTTCTGTATGTTTGGCACATAGAGTTCTTTTTTTTTTTTTTTTTTTTTTTTAAAGATGATCAGTAAGGGGATCTTAACCCTTGACATGGTGTTGTCAGCACCACGCTCTACCAAGTGAGCTAACTGGCCATCCCTATGTAGGGATCCGAACCTGCAGCCTTGGTGTTATCAGCACCACACTCTCCTGACTGAGCCACGGGCTGGCCCTTGACACACAGAATTTGACATACCTTTTTTTCCTTTTTTCCAATATCCTTTACTCCAGACCAGAATTTGGCAAATTTTTTCTGTAAAGGACTAGGGAGTAAATATTTTGGGTTTTGCACACCGTGCTGTTTTCTGTGGCTACTACTCAATTCTGCTATTGTAGTGGTAAAGCAACCACAGACAATATGTAAACATATGGGTGTGGCTGTGTTTCATAAACTTTATTTACAAAAGTAGGCAGCAGGATGGATTTGGCCCATGGACCATAGTTTTCCAACTCTGGTCTAGACTAGTTTTGGAATCTTATAGACCTGAGTTCATGCTTCTGTGGTCCTCAATCTCCTCATCTCTTAAAGAGGGATAATAATAGTTAACATACTTCCATTGTATGTTGCTGGATGCTTCAATGAGAAAAGCATGTAATAATGTCTTTAGCACAGTTTTTGGCACATAGAATACACGTGGTAGATATTATTATCTTCATCATCAATATACTTACTTCAAGCTGTATCATTATCA
>NW_007732018.1:45776-50183 GCF_000696425.1 Galeopterus variegatus
GCACTGTTGGAATGTCTATTGTATTATTTGAAAATAAATCATGCATTAATGTAGCATATGCAAGTAATTATAGTCACTTATATGGCTTCTGCCTTGTCCACTAGATTGTGAACTCCTTGAAGGCACAGTCTTTGTCTTCTTCCCATCTGTATCCCACTTCCCAGCACAGTGTCTGGCACACACTAAGCATCCAGTGCAAGGTGACAGCTGTGACGGGGCTATAATGATGGAGGTGCTGGTAGTGATAGTGGTGATGTTGGTATAGTAATAGGGGCGGTGGTAATGGTGGTGGCCACGGTTGTAGTGATGGTGATGGTGATAATAATTGGGGGCAGACTTGGTTGTTAATTTACTTAAAAAGAGTAGTAATTTGGGATTCTCTTCTCAGTTTGAGCCAAGAAGCAGAAATGAAGCAAACAAATCTTTCTGGCAGAGATAAAGGATCTGCTGGAAGGTCAGACAACCACAACAAGACCAAAATCATACATGATTCTTCCTAGGATAGCGTGAAAAGAAGAAGAAGAAGAAGAAAAAAAAACTCTCAGGACTGGAAGTGAGGAAACCTGAGGACTAGAAAGAATCATCCAGATCTACAGGGTATTTTATAGTCTTCAAAATACTAGCAAATGATCTCTTAATCTTTCAACATAAGGGCCCTTTGGGGGAGAGTTACCACTACCGATTTCACATATGAGGAAACTGAGTCTCGAAGAAATGAAAGATGTCTCTGAAGGTAGAAGCCATGCCTACTTCAAATTCAGACTTGGCTGTGTGGCCTGGAGAAAATCATTGCTCATCTCTAGACCTAAATTTTATTATTTGTAAAATAAAGACGTTGATCTATGAAATAAACAGGATATAATTTTAATATCCCTCTCTGCTTGTAAATGCTGTGTCATTTGGATGCAGTACAAGATATGTATATATTTGTCTTCCCAATATTAAATTTAAGGAGTAAAATTGGTATTGTCTTTGGACAGGAAATAAATTGTATGTCACAGGATGTTTTGCCCAACCCCAAAATATTTCCTTTATATTCTGGGTAGAAGTTAGATATGACTTTATCACAGTGCCAAAGGGGACCTTGGATGAAGGTAGCAAGTATTTCTCATCAAACAGATAAAGAAACAGAGACCTAGACAGTAGAAGCATGTCCAATGCCATGTAGGACAAAGCCTACTTCAGATTCCTGGTGTCCCAATTCTCCAGTTCTCCCAAAGAAAACTCCCAACCCTGAAATGTGTAGGTACAGATACTATAATGCCTACTTTACAAATGACTAAAAGTAAGGTCACACAGACAGTGAATGGCAGAGATAGGATTCAAATTCAATCCTTCACCATAATACTCCCCCCGTATGCACCCCTTGGAGATTCTTCTTCACCCACAGGCTAAATTAACAACCACAAACAGTCTTGTATATTTAAGCACCAGTTGTGCTGAGCCAAGCTCTATGGCTTTGGGCTGTGTAAGGGCCATTTAACAGGTGGAGGGAGGAGATTTATGCATTAATCAAATTCTCCATCATAAAGACTTTTTTTTTCTGGTTTGTTTGTTCAAAACCACAGCACAAAGTTCTCCATCATAAAGACTTTTTTTTTTTCTGGTAATTAAGGGCTCCTTTCCAGCTGAGGTGGAAGGCATCATCCTTTTCCATATGTTCACTGGAATGGACCCAAAGAGACCCCAACCACCCAAGGAGTTGGTGTCTGATGATCTCCAAGACCATCCAGAGCATACCCTGGCTCTGATCCAAAATCAGAGGCCAGAACTGCTCTACAAATCTCAGGAAAGTCATACCACCTCTCTGTTACTCCCTGACCATGCCACAAAATGGAGCAAAGGAGTTCACTCAATGCCTAAAAATACTCAAGGAGTCAAAGGTTCTAATATAAAAGAACTTCCTTTCTTCATTAGAAAGTCTGTAGGAGAAGGAGGTCCTTTTACTTATGTGTAACTCCATCTATAGTACCCCTTACCCATGGTATATGAGTTCTAGCAATGTTTACAAAGTGAGAAAATGCTCCTAAGATCCCATTTATAATCTGCTCTTTGGGGTGAACCAATGGTCTCTTGCACACAAAATATGGATCCTACTCTAAAATATCATGTCCCTAGCATTTTGGGCATTAGCAAAGTTACTAATTACTACCTAGAAATGGAGGTACCAAAGGAAGCATAGAAAAAAGATCAGTTTTATATGAGTATTATTTTTATCGCTATCATAGATAACATTGTCTGTTTCATGCTCTGTGCAGGGCACCATGTATTCATTATCTCATTTGATTCCCATGAGGTAGGGATCAGGAGACCACATTTTACAGGTGTAGAAACTGAGGTTTGGAGACACCATTCTGCATTACACAGTGAACAGGGGTTTGAGACAGGATTACAACCAAAACTGGGTACAGCACAGAGCCTGCACTACCTGCTTCCATGTAGACCATGTTTCAGGCAGGAAACTCAGACGGTAACTCACTCAACCTATTTGTTTCTTCATGTAGGAATAGAAAGCCCCAGAAAGGAATAAGGAATTGCCCAGGGTCTTGCTATGACCCAGTGTCAAAGCCAATGCCCCTCAATGTCAGGTCAAGGCCCTTTGTGTTGAGAGAAGGGGTGATGGGGGCTTGAGGCAGAGGTGGAAAAACAAACAATGGACAAAATCAGAGTGCCTGCTTTCTCTTCACACCAGCTTTGTTTGGTGGCCCTATTCCCTTCCTCCAGTATGATTTCTAGACCTGCAGTGGGCCTATCCCACCCACTCCTACTACAATCTGGCTTCCTTGGGAATGTTTAAGACACCCCAGACCCTAATCTGCCATGAAACTTTAAACAGGACTGTCATTTGGGTTTAGGAAGGGGGAGAAGAAACTGGAGGCTGGGAAGAAGACACCTCTAGTCACCCAGCTCTACCATTTCTTTGCAGAGATCACTAAGAGGAGAAGAACGTAGAACTGAGAAGACAGCACCCATGCCTGTGGGTCTGCCCTAACCTCCCCATGGTTCTCCACTACTCTGAGGCCAAAGTGCTCTCCACAGCCTGCACAGGTCTGCCTGACCTCTCCACAGTGTTGTTCATGGAGTCCCCCCTGAGTCTCAGCTCCAGCCACACTGGTCCTCACTGACTTCCTCAAATGGGACACATTTGCTCATTCTTCAGGTCTTTGCAGAAGCGGGTCCTGCAACCTGGAATGCTCTCGTGCACCACCGCCTACCCCGAACCCAGTCCTCCACAATCACTTCATGTACCCAGCCTTCAAGGACTCAGCTTAAATGTCACTTCTGCAGGGAAGCTTTCTCTGATCCGACAAAGCTCCTGTTACACACTTTCAACCCACTGGCCTGGACTTCATAGTGCTTCGCACAATCTGACTTATTTGTGTACTTGTTTCATAAATATCCATCCTCTGCATAAGTCTGTCAACTCCATAAAGATAAAGACCTTGTCCTTTTATCACACTCTTCACTTCTCAGGGCATAGTACAGTGCTCAGCACAGAGTGGGCACTCGGAAATACTTAATGAAGGAATGCAGGACCAAGAGCTTCCAGCTCAGCAGGTCTCCTGTAAGGAGAACAGTGACATCTAGTGACTGCTTTCACACTCTTGGGATTCTTTGATCACACACCTCTAACTGGCCTCAGAAAGACCTCATCGGGTTTCCAAAAAATTAAATATTTCGACGATGCTGAGGAAAACTGGCATAGAATCCAGACAAAGGGGAATCTGGTTCCTGAGCAAAGGGGAAAAGAGCAACCTCCCTCCCTGCTGCCACACATGTGCCAGGAACACATTGCAAAAGCCCCATGACAGCCTGCAGATGAGGAACGTGTGGCCCAGAAAGGCAGTCTTTGGGGTAGATTCACATAGCAGTAGACGAGGATGTTCACAGCCTTATTTACCATGTCCTGGAGGGCTGCCTAACAGCTTCCTGTGTGCTGTTTTACTGTCCTCACTGACACAGCCCTAGTCAGACACCCTCGTTATTCACTGCGAGCTGCAACAGCCTCTCAGGATCACCCCGAGTCTGCTCTTACATTCCTGCCATCTAGTCTCACCCTGCAGCCAGAGGTGTGGAGAGATCTACGTATTTTGTTGCTGTTGCTGTTAGTTCGGGGACCACTGATGCACAGAATTAGACTATTTGCCATACTTGGTTCAAGTCTCAAGCTCTTGGGTGTGCCATCCTAGGTTAGGCTTTATTTATTAGGTTAGTTAGTTAACTAGTTAGTTAGTTTTAATACTTCAATAAACTCCCACAAATCCACCACCAAAAATGCCAACGAGGAACTTGACTACCTACACGAAACTTCCTCCCCAACTTAACATTATCATCATCCTGAATCCTATGTACATCATTTCCTTGTTTCCCTTTTCATAAAGTTTTATCACATCTGTATTTATTCCT
>NW_007732018.1:51123-53806 GCF_000696425.1 Galeopterus variegatus
TATGTACATCATTTCCTTGTTTCCCTTTTCATAAAGTTTTATCACATCTGTATTTATTCCTAGAAGGCAGTGTACTAGAGGTGCGTGTATGTGTGTGTGTGCACTCTAACTTAAAAAAGGGGAAAGGGCATCGTACTACGTAAAAATCTATCTTTGGGATTTATTTTCTTCACTTAATATTATGTTCATTCATTTCAGATTAGCAGGTGTCCCTACAGTTCATTCATTTTGACTGTTGTGGTATATTCTGTTGGATGCATATCTCACACCTTATTTAACTGCTCTCCCATTCGTGGGCACTTGGGTTGTTTACTTAGGGCTCTTTCAATCTCATCAGCCTCCTGCTAATCATGTATCCTCATCATCTCAGTGCCCTCAGGATAGGGTCCAAAATCCATGACCTATCTGGCTTGCAGAATTCTAAATGATCAGGCCCCTTCTAACCCCTCTGGCCTCACCCTGGCTGTCTCTCCATCTCTTGGTCTTGGTCATGGGGAATTTCTTTTGGTGTTTACACAGACTATGTTCTCATCTTCCTCAGGACATCTGTCTGACACTCTCCCCACCTCCTTATTCCATCACTTCTCTGTCCTCTATGAAGCCCTACCTGACCATTCAAAACTCTCCTGCACTTAGCCCAACAGAAGGCCATAGGAGAAGCACATAATCCATGGAGTCCCCATGGACTCAGTCAGTGGTTTGCCAGATTGTCCTCTTTGGAGGTCCAGGGCTGTCTGGGAGCTGCTGTACAGGGAAGAGTAGGCACCAAGTAGGAGGTGCTTTATCCACCTTCCTTTCCTCACTGAAGTGGTGGCATCACTATTCCTGATTTTATGGATTGGGGTTCCTGAAAGATTTCATTTGGAAAAAAGTGTTCCATGAACACAAATTTGCAAACCAGTGAACTAAATTATTTATATGATCCCCTCAAGCTCTGACATTCTGTAACTAACAGTGAGAGACAGAGAAGAGAAAAAGAGGAGATATAATTTCATGGTTAAGTATGTAAATTCTGGATCAGATCTACTTTGAGCCAATAACTTAATATCTCTGAGGTTTCCTTAGTTGCAACATAGGTATAATATTAGGATGAACCATATGGAATTGCCATTTTTGTAAATCAAAAATGGTCAGATGTCAGCAATTTCATAAGTATCGATCCAGTATTTGTAAGTAAATCACAGATCTGGAGGACAGATTAAATGAGATAATCCAGGTACAGTACTGAGGCAGACACTGCTATGTTCTCACCAAATCCATGCCTCCTTCTTCAAGGCACATAGATAGAATACATTCCCTTTCCTTCATTACAGACCGATGTGGACAATGGCTGAGTTCTAATCAATAGAATGGGAGCTGAAATGATGTTTTCCACTTTCAGGCTTGGTCCATTTAAACCTTTCACATGCAACCCTCCATGTTCATGTTCTTTCTCCTTCTACAGCAACCATGGAAATATCAGGTTGAGGGAGCACAAGAAGGAACGGGCTGGTCCCTGGGAACAGACTGGGTCCCTGAACCACTTCTCAGAGTAAAGCCACCCATCAATCAAAAACATCTATTTGAGACCCTGCACAAACAAAAAAAAATAACCTCTATCATATTAAGCCACTGAGAATCAAAGATTTATAAGTTACAACAGCTAGTGTTACCAAGCTATGTAAGTACTTAGAACACAGTGAGAAATCAATAAATGCTCTCAATCATGATGATGGTGATGACAATCCCAGGGACAAAGGGTCCACAAGGGTAGGAGTCAGGAGGGTTGGTCAGGTTTGACTTAGCAGCTGGACCAGGGGAGCTCACCTCCTTTGTGCCATTGTCTTGGATGAGGGTATAAAGTGGTACCACATGGTTGATTTCCAGTAGCACTGGTGTGGGGCTCAGCTGCTCCTTGCCTGGACGGCGGCAAAGGTGACAGGTCGATGGACAGCGGCCCTTCTCCTCGCAGCGGATCTCCACACCTGAGATGAGCTGGTCATCTGACAGCATCTGGGCCGTCAGCAGACCGGAGAGGTAGGTGATGAAGGGCATGGACTTAAGCTCCTTCTTGCTACCAAGCTCTGTGGTCTCTGGGGGGGCACAAAACAGGAAGAGTGAGAGGTAAATTCAGTATTGTTCAAAAGGTCAGACTCTTGAACCCACAAAGAGCATATGCTACGGTGAAGGTATCCGTTGAAAAGGAAAAGTGATTTGCTCATGATGCCTCCGAAAGCCCACTGGCCCGAGGCTTCAGAGACCAGATGGTGTCTTATGCTACCATTTACATTAAATATGCTCTTGCTGTCTCTTGCCCTCATGTTTAAGGTTGATACTTTGGGCCAGATGATTCTCCAAGGTTCTTTCAAGATATCAATATTCAAAGATATTTTTCCCAACCAGAAATTCCTGTTTGCTATCAACTTATACAAATTATACTCTTCCTTTAAAATTTTGGTTTCATCCTATTTTCAATGAAACTCAATAGAATGAGGGAAACACTCACTCTGGGTTCAGACAATTTCATTTTAAATCTCAGTTCTGCTTGATATCTCTGAAATCTTGGGAAACTCTGTGATATGGGGTTAATAATATCAATGGAATTAGTTAAGAGCGGTAAATGAGATAGAAGGGGGTAAAACTATCTGTTTGGAAAGGACATAGCTCCCTTTTTTTTTTCCATGTTCACCTCTTCCCTGTTTAA
>NW_007732018.1:54133-95298 GCF_000696425.1 Galeopterus variegatus
CTGCCTTTTTCTTCGTGTGCACACTGAGATCTGATTCATGCATGCTCCGTTCTGTGCTGTCTCTCTTGGACTATATGACTTTGCACACCCTGTCCTGCTTTCCTCCTCTGCCTCTCCAAATCTTTTCTACTCATCTATGCTCCATTCCCACGTTACCCTCTTCAAGAAGTCTTTCCTCATTGTCTCAGTCCCTTTTCTCTGGATAAGTATTTCTGTTCAGGTGACTATAAATTCATTTTTTCTTCCCTTTTTCTGCTGACCTTTCCAACAACATTATCAGCTCCTGGAGATCAAGGGCCATGTCTCCCATTCCTGCCCACCTTCAGTGCCTAATCTGGTGTCTGGGATGTACTCAAGACTCAACCAAGGAGGCAGATTGTAGAAGTCTGTAGGCTGGTCTAGAGACTCCAAAGTTCTTCTGAGGATTCTAGGCAGCTCAGCAATAATTTGCACAGCACAAGAGGGAAACTGAGCAGATGGGACTCAAAACTCAAAACTCTCAGCCTCAAGTAGAGCAGTTCCACTTTCATTCCTTTTACACACTGGCCTTCTATATAAGATTTCATGAGAAGAAAGGATTCTATGAATATATCAAAAAAAACTCAAGTGAGTGGAGCAAGATGGGCGACTAGAGGTGTCTGTGCTCACCCCCCCCAAACACACCAAAAGAGATCAAAATAACAAATAAACAACTATATTTTGACTTGAATGACTGAAGAAATACACTGCAGAGCTCCAGAGGAGTGATGGAATCCTCGTGGAGCACAACAGACTGGGACAGCACCCTAGAGAGCCAAGCAGGGCATCCTGCCTCTGCCTTGCTGTCTCTCCACAGGGACCAGCTCAGAGTCAGGTGGAGAGAAGGTAACCTGGAAAAACCCCAGCTATTTCCTCTGCTGCCACAAATACGAGCAATGCCTGCCACAGGAGAGTCCCCCAGTCTTCTCAGGCCCCAAACCCAGTTTGGAGAGTAGCTGGGAGTTTATGCAGCTTATAGACTCATAGTAGAAGCCCAGGGAGAGCAACCCCCACTCTCCTGACCTAAGCAGGTATGACACAGTGCTATCTTGAAACCAAAACCACTGCTACAGTGTGCCCTGACCTGGGTGCTAATGGAAATTGACTCCATCCATCCTGAGGCCCCACCTTCATTCCATTACATTCGCATGGGTGCTGACAGGATCATGACCCCAGCTGCCTGCAGCCTAGGCCAGACAGAAAGACTGGACCTGGGTGCTAATGGAAATTGACTCCATCCATCCTGAGGCCCCACCTTCATTCCATTACATTAGCATGGGTGCTGACAGGATCATGACCCCAGCTGCCTGCAGCCTAGGCCAGACAGAAAGACTGAGACCCCAACATTGGAACACACCCAGCCTCCCCTAGCCACCAAGAGAACTGGCAGACCTACTCCGTGGGGAAGCTGCCAAATAACAGCAATCCACCACATTCATGTACACCTACCCTGTACAACCCACTGGCCTGCTGAGCCCATAGATGCCTGTGCCAGCCAACAGCTAGTCTCACAGTAGCTCTGCCTCTCTCCACAGAGCCGTCAGGCCCTGCTGCACATGTGTACACCTCGTACCTGACTGACAATGATTGGGCATCAGCCTTGACTCTCCACAGCAGACCTCTGCAGAGCTGTCAGGCCTGGCTGCACTCTTGCAGGCTTGCTGCAGATTCAACAGTTCATCCGACAGCCCTCCATAGAGCTTCTGGACCCTGCTGCACTGGTGCACATCTACTCCTTGCCTGACAGCAGATCAGGCAACAGCTCTGCCTTCACCGGGTGGCCCTCCAAAGAGCTGCACCCTTGCGGGCCTGCTCCAGGCTGAACAGCTCATCCAGTGGCCCTCCACAGAGCTGTCAGACCCTGCTGTACCTGTGCACGCCTGCTCCCTGCTTGACAGCAGATCGAGTGGTGGCTTTTCCTCCTCCAGCAGTCCTCCATAGAGCCAGCTGGCCCTGCTGCAGCCACACATGCCAATTCCTGGATAGGCAGTGACATCCACTCCTCTGATAGTCCTTTGCAGAGCCACTTGAGTCCCTCACCCTGTACACAGGCACACCTGTATCCAGCCGAAAAGGTGGTCAGGCAGTATACCACCCCCTGGGAGAGACAACCTCAGAGCTGAGTGTCCACGCCTGACCTGACAGCCAGTTGGGCAGCAATTCTGAGCCTAGGAAAGACTACCAAATGGCCAACTGGCCCTCTACATCTATCCATGCCTGGCCCAACAACCAGCTCAGAGTCCCCAACTCAGCAAAACAGAGCCAGTGTTGGTACAAATTCCAAGTCTAGGCCACTGAAGCATTTGCAGACATTGCTGAAGAGGATTATATTGCTCTATTTTTGTGTTGCTATAATAGAATACCTGAAACTGGGTAATATATAAGGAAAAGAAGATAATTTGGCTCACAATTCTGGGACAGGTGCATCTGTTGCAGGCCTTAGGCTGCTTCTACTCATGGCCAAAATTGGAAGGCAGCCAGCTGGTGCAAGATCACATGGCAAGAAGAAGCAAGAGAGAGAGAGGGAGGGGGACGTGTCAGGATCCTTTAAGCAACCAGCTCTTGTGGAAACTAACAGAGCAAGAACTCACTCACTACTCCTCCCCCCAGGGCATTCATGAGGGATCCACCCCCATGACCCAAACTGTTCCCGACATTGCAGGCTCGGGATCAGATTTCAACATGAGCTTTGAGGGGGACAATATATCCAAACTCTACCAAGAATTAAAACCAAAGAAACGGCACAGAGATTATACTATTGAGTCCACCTAAAACCAAAGCCAGTATAACATATCCAACAAACACCCTATTATCCACATATGGGAAAAAGTCATTTCTATGTAATCTACTCCATAAAATTGGGAAAAGCAACCGCTCCATTAGATAAGCAGATATCAATGTAGCGACACACACACAAAAAAAAGCAAGGAAAGGTGACACACTCAAAGGACACAATAAATCTTCAGTAACAGACACCAAAGAAAAGGATAATTACAAAATGTCTGTAAAGTAATTTCAAATAATGATCTTAAGGAAACTTAATGAGATACAAGAGAATGCAGACAAAAATTTCAGTGAAAACAGGAAAACATAATCTGAATGATAAATTTAACAAAGAGATAAATATTTATAAAAAAGAACCAAATATAAATCTTGGAGCTGAAGAATTCAATGAATGAAATACAAAATAAAATTGAGAGCTTCAACAAAGACTAGATCAAGCAAAAGAGAGAATTTCTAAACTTGAAGGCACATCATTTGAAATTGCCCATTAGAGAGAAAAAATGAAATAAGAATGAGAAAGAATGAAGAAAGCCTACAAAATGTATGGGATACCATTAAGTGAACAAATGTTTGAATGACAGGTGTTCCAGAGAAAGAAGAGATGGAGAAAGGCATGGGAACCCTACTTAATTAAATAATAGCTGAAAACTTCCCAAGTATTGAGAAAGATATGAACATTTAGATTCAAGAAGCTCGAAGGTCCCCAGTTAGACTCAACCTGAAAAGATACCTCTGAGGCACATCATAATCAAACTGCTAAAAGTCAAAGACAAAGAGAAAATCATCAAGTCACATATAAGGGAGTCCCCATTAAAATAACAGCTGATTTCTCAACAGAAGCCTTGCATGCCAGGAGAGAATGGGGTGATATGTTCAAGGTCCTGAAAGAAAAGAACTGTCAGCCAAGAATACTTTGTCCAGCAAAGCTACCCTTTAGAAATAAGGGAGAAATAAAGACCTTCCCACACAGACAAAAGCTGAGAGAGTTAATCACTACTAGATCAGCTTTACAAGAAATGCTTGAGGGAATGCTACAACTGGAAATGAGAAGACAATAATTACTATCATGAGAACATAAAAACTACAAAATGTACCCATAGAGATAAATTTGTAATTCAAACATATCAGTGAGACAATGGTGCTATGTAAGTCCTTCAGCCCTCTAGTATGACAGTTTAAAGTCAAAATGGTCAAAAAACAGCAACAGTTACAATCAGTGGCTAAGGAAAAGATACAAATGTAAATTGTCAACAGAAGTATAATTTGGAGTATGGGGAAGTCTAGAGTATTTTCATGCAACCAAAGTTAAGTTACTATCAGCTTAAAATAGCTTGTTATACCTACAAGACTATCTATGTTAGCCCCCTGATAACTACATACACAAAAAAAGGAATCACAGCAGACACAAAAATGAAAAAGAGAAAGAAAAGAAAGCTTAGCATCACAGAAAACCATCAGTCCACAGAGGTAAATCATAAGAGAAAAATAAAGGAACTAAGGATCTACAAAACAACCAGAAAACAATTAACAAGCTAATGGGAATAAGTTCTCAAATATCAGTAATAACCTTGAATGTAAATGGATTAAACTCTCCAGTTAAAAGATACTGCATGGCTGAATGAATAAAAAACAAGACCCAATGATATGCTACTTACAAGAGACTTACCTGAATATTAAAGACAAACATAGACTGAAAGTGAAGGGCTAGAAAAATATATGCCATGTAAGTGGAAACCAAAGGCAAGCAGGACTAGCCATAGTTATATCAGAAAAAATAGACATTAAAACAAAAACTTTAAAAAGAGATTTAGAAGGTCATTATGTAATGATAAAGGGATCAGTTCAACAAGAGGATATGACAATTGTTAATATATTTGCACCCAACACCAAAGCACCCAGATATATAAAACAAAAATTATTAGACCTAACAGGAGAGATAGATTGCAATTCAACAACAGTAGAGGACTTCAACATCCCACTTTCAACATCAGACAGATTATCTAGACAGAAAATAAAGAAACATCTGACTTTAAAACTGCACCATAGACCAAATGGATCTCACAGACATTAATAGAACATTCCATCCAACTATTGCAGAGTACACATTCTTCTGAAAATACATTATACAAAAACCTATTGGATATGGCAAAAGCAGTTCTAAGAGGAAAGTTTATAGCAATAAATGGCTATATATAAAAAAAAAATTATAATGAACAACATAACAATGTACTAAAGGAACCAGAAAACAACAAACTAAACCCAAAAATGCCAGAAAGAAAGAAATAATAAAGCTCAGAGCAGAAACAAATGAAATAGAAACTTAAAAAAGAATTGAAAAGATCAGCAAAATGAAGAGTTGGCTTTGGAAAAAATAAACAAAATTGGCAAACCTTTAGCAAGACTAACCAAGAAAAAGAGAAGACTCAAATAGGTAAAAGAGGAAATGAAAAAGGAGACATTACAACTGATACCACAGAAATACAAAGGGCCATAAGAGATTCTTATGAGCAACTATTTGCCAACAAATTTGATAACATAGAAGAAATAGATAAATCCCTGGACAAATACAATCTACTGAGAATAAATTATGAAGAAAGAAAATCTGAACAGACCAAAAACAAGTGAGGAAATTGAGTCAGCTATAGAAAGTCTTCCATTAAAGAAAAGCCCAGGAGCTGAGGGCTTCACTGCTGAATTCTAACAAACGTTTAAAGAAGAACTAATGCCAATTCTCTTCAGACTATTTCAAAAAATTGATGCACAAGGAATACTTCCCAACTCATTTTATAAGGCCAGAATTACTCTGATTCCAAAACCAAACAAGGACACAGCAAAAAAAAGAAAATTACAGGCTGTTAACAAAGTGAAAAGAAAACCTACAGAATGTGAGAAAATATTTGCAAAGTATACATCTGACAAGGGGTTAATATCAAGAATTTATAAGGAACTTAACAGAAACAAAACAAAACAAAACAAACAAACAAAATAATAACCTAATTGAGAAATAGGCAAAGGATCTTAATAGACTTTTCTCAAAAGATGGCAAACAAATAACCAACAGGCATATGATATGAAAAAAAGGTCACCGTCCCTAATCATCAGGGAAATGCAAACCAAAACAACCATGAGATACCACCTCATTCCAGTTAGAATGGCTATTCCTGAAAGGACAAAAGAAAACAAATGTTGACAAGGATGTGGAGAAAAGGGAGCACTTGAACACTATTGATGGGAATGTAAACTAGTACAGTCATTATGGAAAACAGTATGAAGGTTCCTCAAAAAATTAGAAATAGACTATCATATGATCCAGTAATTCCAAAGGAAATGAAATCAATATGTTGAAGAGACATCTGCACTCCAATATTTATTGCAGCACAATTCACAATAGCCAAGATAGGGAATCAACCTAAGTGTCTGACAACAGATGAATGATCTTTTTAAATGTGGTATATTGGGGCCGGCCCGGTGGCGCACTGCTATCGGATCCCACGTACAGACCGGCCGCTCACTGGCTGAGTGAGGTGCGGGCGCAACACCGAGGGTTGCGATCCCGTTGCCGGTCCCGGCCCAGTACGGGTGCGACACTGAGGGTTGCAATCCGTTGCCGGTCACGAAAAAAGACAAAAAAAAGGAAGAAAAAAAAATGTAGTATGTTTACACACAGTGGAATACTATTCAGCCCTATAAAATAATGAAATCCTGTCATTTGCATCACTGTTGACGGATTTGGAAATCATTATGTTATGCGAAGTAAGCCAGGCACAGACAGACAAATACCACATAATCTCACTCACATGTGGAATCTTAAAAAAAAAAAAGAGTTGCCATTATAGTGACAGAGAGTAGAACAATGGTGACCAGAGCTTGGGGAGGAAGCAGAGAAGGGAGGATGGGCAGAGATTGGCCAAGAGGCACAAAATTACAATTAGATAGGAGGAATAAGTAATAAGTTCCGGTGTTCTATGGCACACTAGGGTAACAATGGTTAACAATTAGACTAGAGGAGAGGCTTTTGAATGTTTCACCACAAAGAAATGATAAATGCCTGAGGTTATAGTTACATTAACTACCCTGACCCAATCCTTATACAACATATATACATATCAAAACATCAGCTTGTACCCCATAAGCATGTACAATCACAATGTGTCAATTAAATACATATTTTTTTTAAGTTTTAAAAAAGCTTGAGGAAGATAAGTGATTTTTACAACCCAGAGGCTTCCATTTATATCATAGATTATGTGAATGGTGGCCTCAGAAGTGCACAATGCACAGTCTGAGTGGCAAAAAATAAAGGGTGACCCTATGCGAAGGGACAGAGCTTGATCCAGACAGCAGCTTCTACCAAGCTGGTAAAGTCAAGGTAAGCTCTTGTCCCACTGGGAAAAAGGAGCCTTGGGTACTGAGGTCTGGGAGAAAAAGGAAAGTTTTCTCCTGCTCTTGCTCTCAGCTTGCAGTGACATGCAGCTGATCTGGAAATGGGCTTGCCAATTAGAAATACAAATAAACGCAGCCTTCATTCATTACTCTCCGGGCCCTCGGGCCTAGGATCTGGGCTCCACCTTTTCTGTCTGGCTGTCAGCAAATGCTTATGAGCATCAGATCAAAGGCTCTGGAGGAGGAAGACAAGGCAAATTCCAGCTAACCAATCCTTCAGAGGGATTAAAAAAGGGTAGTTACTAAGATAAACAAAACAAGGCTGTAAAGAAGGCATCCCAGCAGCTGGGGAGACAGAGACAGTCTTATATACAGACAAGTTAAAAGAAGAGGATGATGACTTTTGAAAGTGCAGGCCAGAGGGATAGTTTTTTAGAGGAGTGACTTCAAACTTGGGAGAGAATAGTCATTTGGAGAGAAGGTCAGGAGGGAGTCAGAAGTATGAGGAAAGTAAGAATCAGTTAGCCCACGCTCTGACCTTGGTCAACAATCTATAGCCCATGGTCCAAATCTAGTCCACTTGCTTTTGTAAATAAAGTTTTATTGGAACACAGCCGCCCCTATTCATTTACATGTTCTGTATAGCCACAATGGCAGAATTGAGTAGTTACAACACTCTGTGATGCACAAAATATATAGTGTATGCCTAAAATATGTAGTGTATGACCCTTTACAGAGAAAGTTTGGCAATCCCTTCTCTAGACCTAGTTTGCATGTGGGGAAACTGAGTTTCAGAGAGAGGACCCACCTCCGGTCACACAGAAATACGGCAGTATTGTGGATTAAAGTAAAATCTTTGGAATCAAATAGACCATCAATATACTTGGATCATGAATCTCCAAAGAGAAAAGATAGAGTGGGACATCTTTTCTTCATAAAACATCTTTTAAAAACTATTGAAAGAACACAGTTTTGAAAATGTTGATCTAATACAATCCCTCCTATTTTAAACAAGGGAAAAGTGTGTTCCAAATCCAAGTTCACACAGTGAGTTAATGATCCTTTCAGCATATGACACCAGTCTTCTGATAATCAACTGATCAGTTGAGCTACTGTTATCTCATATCTTAAAACACAGATGTCTTGTCCTTCTTAGCACCCAGCCATATGCACATAATTTAATTGGAAAGGAATATAACCTGGTGCTGGGAGTAAAAATTCCCTCGATCAAACAAACATTCATACTCATTGGGTTACAGGTAGAACCATCCATTTAACAACAAAATAATCTATAGTTCTTTGCTGGTCTTCTTCTGTTTATTAAATCTTTAGCTTTTTCAATCTATCATCCCAATAACTGGGGTAAAAAACCCATAGCTCAGACTGCAAACTGCACAGCAATAGAATAATTGAATTTATAGCTGAACTTAAATGATGATTTTGCAAAAGGAGGGCATTTGGCTATCATTTGTTCCAACCCTATTGCTTAACAGGTGAGGAAACTGAGATCAAAATAGGGAAAAGCGTTTACCTCTAAGTCCCATGTAAATGTATTAACAATGATCCTTTTCTTAAAGAGTCTTTCATTCTGGATGAGAGTTACAGCAGGGAAGACCATTAGCCATTCCATTAATTATTCCTCTGTAGACATTACAATTCTGAAAGCTAATTGCTTCTGATCCAGCCCTACCCTGTGGCTAAAGTGATCTTTTCAAATGGCAAATGCTATATTCCTCTCCTTTTTAAAAACCCATCTATGGCACTTTACTGCTCTTAGGATAAAGAGCAAAGTCCTTAAGATGGTGCATAAACAAACGTAGAATCCAGCCAACCCACTGCCTCATCCGTCTGATCTCTTTCCCTGTCCCTCCTAGTTCTCCTACTTGCAGCTACAATGGCCTTTAACTTCCTTGCATACACCCTGTGCCTTGCTCTCTCAGTCCTGGCACAGGCTTTTCTCTGTGCACAGAATGCTCCCCCCATTCCACTCTCTGCTCCTGCATTCTCCTGGCCAACTTACACTCATCCTTCTGATCTTAGTTCAAGTGCCGGTTGCTCAGAAATGACTTCCCTGGACTCCCCATGCCACCAAAGTATATTAAGTTTTCATATGACAGATTCTCATAGCATCCTGTACTCTATATCTCCTGCTGATATCTTGAGACTGTAAACTCCATGAAGGCAAAGACAGTATTAGTTTTGCTGATTCCCATATTCACCTTACATACTACCTGAACAAAGCAGTCTTTCAAAAATATTTTCAATAAATATTTGTTGAATATATAGTATATGTACATACCCTGATCACTGTATGAGTTTATCAAAGCATTAATGAATCTAAGAGCCAGGTATTTTGAATTACAAGGATGGTAACTAATCAAGGCTTACAACCAAGACACAACCTGTTCCCAAAGTAAAATTAGCTCTGTCAATTAAAAGGCCAACAGATGAACCGCTGATCAACATTTCAGTTGTTCTGAACTCCTCTAGGTTTTCATGTAGGCCCTTGCCATTAAGAGAATGTAAGAGTTAGGTTAAAACAGGCTATCTTTAACAGGCCAAGAATGAAAATCAGTTTTAAAGAGGCTTATCCTCTGTTCTCATTTCCCATCCTTCTGAACAATGCTTCCAAAATAGGATCATGTCTGGTTTCAAGCCCAATTCAGTTCCAATGACACTACAACCCATTCATTTGAAAACCTGCCAACTGAACTCTCTTTTTTCTCCTCCCAAATTCCTGCTGGGTATTATTTTGTTGCCACCAAAAAAAAAAAATAAAAGCCTCAGCTGAAGTGACAACCTCTTGTTGGGAGGGCAGCCAGAGCTTTTCGGCAGGAGGTGATGGCATCACTTGCCCTCATCCAGAAAACAAAACAAAGGCTTCAGACTAAGGGCTTCTGGGAAAGCCAAAGCTGCCATGATGTTCGTTCAATATTCAGCAATGGTGCAGGGCACTGCCTCCCTAGTCAGACAGGTTTGCTTTGGCATTAGGCTTGCACTTGAAGCACTTAAAGGCTCCACAGGGACCAGAGGGGCTGAAATTAGAAATGCACATTAAGGGAAGGGGGAAAATGGCGAGACTTTGTATCATAAAGAGTGGCCTTTACTACAGCAATGGCCTCCCAGGAATTACTGAAATGGGATAATTTCTTAGGTGGAGTTACTGTCTCCTGTTGGAGGAAAGCAATTGCTCTAAAGCCTGACTCAAGGACCCACAGAAACATCCCTAGCAAAGGGAAAACAGCCAGCTGAAATGTCATCAGCAAGGCCTGAACTTTTGTGTTGTGCAATCCAAACTTTTCAGCCTAATGTTGAAGTCCAGCACCATCGGTGTGCCCTTTATAAATAATAGTGCCAACCTACAAGACTTACTGTGAGGGTTAAATAAGGTGCCTGGCACAGGTTAAGCACTCAGTCAATACTATCTATTATTTTTGTTGTTGCTGTGGTTCATAGAACTATACTACTGTTGTTTTAACAGGATGTTAAAACTAAAATTTCTATCGAGACACCAAGACCTAATAGAAGTGAAATCCCAAAGTTGTACCCCTAGATGCAGAATTTACAAAGGAGATGAATCCTAACTCTAAAAACCTCAGCTAATACAAGGAGATAAAAAGAGGTCAGGGAGAAGAAAAGAAGGATTTAGGGGAGATTTTCTTTGGCAAGAACTATTACCACGTTCAGAGTCCCCAGCACTGCAGGTGGGACTTGTGGAACATGTTATCTTCTAACCTCAAGTTTTGTGAGAAGAAACCTCAAGAGTACCACTTGGAGAACTTATATGTCTCAGAAACTGCAAAGATAGAGGACTAGGGTCTATCTTCACCCAAAAAGCTCTAGTGGCCCGTGGCAGCAGAACTGAGGGCTATGTGGGGGTTAGTTCAAACTTCCAGAGGTTGCCAGGTAAAAAATGCCAGTACCACTTGGAGAACTTATATGTCTCAGAAACTGCAAAGATAGAGGACTAGGGTCTATCTTCACCCAAAAAGCTCTAGTGGCCCGTGGCAGCAAAACTGAGGGCTATGTGGGGGTTAGTTCAAACTTCCAGAGGTTGCCAGGTAAAAAATGCCAGTGCTTCCTCTGGACCAGATGTGGGTCACATAGGGGAAAAAGCTGGCCTGGAACTATTTTGATTCCTGCCCAAGAAGAATTCTAACAGAGAGTGAGGGGTCCCCACAGTGAGTTTCATGAGGTGGGCAGCCAGAGAAACAATGGGTGGAGGAGGATCAGCAGCAGCCAGAGAAACTGCATCATGCCAGGTCTTGGGAGAAGTCCTTAGCAATGCAGATGGCTGAAAAGGCCTTAAAAAAGCTCCCAAGAGAAAGCATCATTTTAAAACATCTGCCAGGACTATAGAGCACAGAACCAGGTAAAAGAATACCAGGGCAATTGGCCTTCCTAATCCTTCTGCTTTGACTATGGAGGGAGGGGAAAAAGAGCAAGGTGGGGAAACAAAATGAAGGCCAATCATGCCCACTTCTAAATGCCCCCACTGGGAGGGTCAAGGGAACTTGACTTGTAAAATTCAGAGATTTGACTAAAATCTTGGACTGGAAATCTTAATTCATTATTTGAAAGTGTATTAGCAATGTACAATGTCTATAGCATTGTCTATTCCATAAATGATAATAAATGAGATGTGGCTTGCTAAGATTTTCTTTTAGCTGATAACACCAAGCACCAGGGTCAAGGGTTTGGATCCCCACACTGGCCAGAAAAAAAAAAAAGAAAGAAAAAAAGGAAAAAGAAAGAAAGAAAGATTCTCATTTAGGGGATTTAGGGGTAGAGGGAAATTATCCCAGTAAATACATTAAAAGGAGTGTTGGCACCAACTCTTTCTCTCACACACACACACCTTTGAACATACATATATTCATAGACTATATTTTGACTACTCTCAACACTATCAGTTGAACCATTTACATTGGCATTACATTGCTTATCACATTTGTAATTTTAGTGAATGTGCCAGTTAAATGAGTACCTGTTTTTCTGACTAAACTGGAAGCTCCATTAGAGCAAGGACCATTTTTAATAAGCAAGGCCAATTTTAATAAGAATTTGCATTCCCAGCACAGAATTCACTGTTTGATACCATATAAACTGTTTGCAGGTAAATATCTGAATAAATTAATAGATGAATATGTGAATCTGACTCCTTTTTCCTTTAATCCTTCCATTCGCATAACATTTATCAGACTTCAAACCCACTGTCTCAATTTATTGCCATCACCCCAAAGGTAGTTCAGCTTCACCTTATTTTATTTATTTATTTATTTATTTTTTCAAAGATGATCGGTAAGGGGATCTCAACCCTTGGCTTGGTGTTGTCAGCACCACGCTCAGCCAGTGAGTAAACCGGCCATCCCTATATAGGATCCGAACCCGTGGCCTTGGTGTTATCAGCACCGCACTCTCCCGAGTGAGCCACGGGCCGGCCTCACCTTATTTTAATAATGTACACTTGGTAGCTTGTAGCTCAGAGAGGTGAAATAACTTGCCCAAAGCTACTCAGCTAGTAACTAATCTAGCTATTTCTACCCAGTGACCCAATAACCAGTCCGGCTATTTCTCCTTCCACTGTCTATATTTCCTCTCTGAAAAATTTTCAGCACCTATTTTCACTCATGCACGATGAATCATCTCTGTTCCAAACACTTACATCTTACCTGTACCTGCCACCACTGAAGCAACACCTATTTCCATGGGCTAATAGGTTTTCATGGGTAGAAAGTATTTTAAAGGCCACCTAATCAGAAATCTCATCTAATATTTCATTAACCACCAGATCATCCTCCAATTCCTTCTCGAACACTTCTAATGATGTAGAATTCATTACCTTTTTATTTATTTATTTATTTTTGGCGGCTGTCCAGTGCAGGGATCGAAACCCTTAACCTTGGTGTTATATCACCATGCTCTAATCAATTGATCTAACTAGCCAGGCCAAATTCATTATGTTTTTAGGCCTCCAGTCCCATTGTGGGAAAGCTTTGTTAAACTTATACTGACTTCTCATCCAGTAACTGCATTTCTCATTCTAAGTATCAGACTCAAGTCCACAGTTATGGACTCTATGCTATCTGGATGCCTTATCCCCATTACTCAATCTTGCCCCTATTTGGTGATCATGGTAAAATTAACCAACTAACTAGGTGAATGAAATCTCTATCCCAGGAACTGCGATACATTCTTGAGTGGTTTCTGATAAGGTGTATGTGTGTGTTGCGTGTGTGTGTGTGTGTGTGTGTGTGTGCACATTTGGGGAATGAAAAGAGAAGCAAATGTGGGGATTCCAAAAAAATAAATAAAAGAGAAGACGGGTTTACAAAATTGACAAATCCTAAGACCACAAATCTCTTGATCTAACCTGATTTGGTGGCTTTTCCCCTAAATGCACAAATAACAAGCACAATCACAGAGGGGCAACTATAGCACAGCAGCTTGCTTGTGTGTGAACCCCTGCTCTTTCAATTTCCAGCCGGGTAACCTTGGACAAGTCGTTTAACCTCTCTAAAGCTCTGTTTCCTAACTTGTAAAATGTCAATAGCATTAGTACCTAAATCTTGAATTATTTGGAAGATTAATGAGAAACAGAACCCAGTGAAGAATTTCCAATTCTAGGGTGTCGAGAGCATCATCAGAGGTCATTTGATCTAGGCCTTGGCCTTCATCCTAGCATTATTCAATTCTTGTGCATGTCTGAACCTGTCAATCTTTGCTTGATACCTGCCTGGCACTTTAACTGCCAGGAATTGCTCCTTAAACTACCTGCTTTCTACCTACTGGAACACAGTAGGCCAGGATAGAATTGAACTATTAAGTCAAACTACCTGATTTCAAATACTAGGCAAATCATTTTACCTCTCCAATCTTAGTTTCCTCATATGTAAATCAGGGAGGGATACTAATTCCTCATTCAATTGGTTTGAGAATTGAACAAGAGATCCCACAATAGCTGACTTACATATACAAACTCATACAGTCCTCACTATCATCCTACAAAGTAGGAACTGTTGACACCTTTTATAGATGAGGAAACTGAAGCTCAGAAGAGGATATCTGTCTTCAAGTAAAAGCAGTTAAGTCTCTCAGGAAGGCCATACTCTTTGTAGGAGAGGGACCCCTGGACATTGCACAGTAGTGGCTGATGTCTTGGTCAGAGTCAGAGACCAGTCAGCATCAAAGTCTATCATTTACTTCTGCCTCTTGAGACAAGATAGGTTGTGGCCAGTAATGGGAAGCTGAAAAAAGGCCATGTGTGATCTCCTGCTGCCCTCTAGTGCCTGCTTAAGATGATTGCTCTTGGGAAATAACAGTTCTGATCCTTCCATGCCATGTGTAAAGCAACTTGCTAAGAACTGAGGGCAGCAGAGAAGACAGCAAAGGCTCAGCTATGACACAAGGAAGCCCAGTGCAATGACTAAAAGGATTTTGTAAGAGCATTTGATGAGAAGGCCTATGCAGTGGCAGTTTTGGAGCACATTGTTCCAATTCTAGTTGCACTCAACTGCAGAGATTTGATTCAATTGAGTGTATAGGCTGGGAAGGGAAAGCAAAAGAGATGGAGAAGGAAAGACTGGAGATATACCAGAGAGGAAAGATAATCGATGGAGCAGGGTCTTAAAAGAGACAGAAAGAGATAAACTCCCAGGTGTCAGTGGAAACAATCTGGTCTGAATGTCAGGTAGATCTAGGTTTGAATTTCAGTTTGGTTAAAACTAAGCATGTGACCAGGGCCTCTGTGTATATATAGGTATGCAAGTTGGGCCCTGCAAAAGGGTGACAAGGCAAAAGCGTGAGTGGGGATTAAATCCCATCTCAGCTCAGCTTGCCACACCTGTGCCCATGGAGTTGAATCCAAGTGGAAGAGCACCTTTTCTTAATTCATATACAAAGTCTTATGGGCTAGCCACAGCCCTGCACGTGACCATAGACAAGCTACGTCCTCAACAGGAGTCTCTGCTTTTTCAGAGTGTATAAAATAACACTAATATCACCAACAATACAAAGTTGTTAAAACTTAAGATAATCTATGTCTGTACCAGACACTTAGTGGCTACCCGAGAGATGTCAGTTCTTACTATTATTAGTACTATTATAACAATATCATGTTACTTTTAAGATGCAGTGGGATAAGTGTTTGGAAAAGGGAGAAGGTAGAAAGGAAACTCACCCAGGCTTTAATTCTTTACCAAGCACAAGCCATTGTGGATCTCATTGAATCCTCACAACAGTGTTTTAAACTAGGGGTATCATAATTTTTACAACCATGTTTTACAGATGAGGAAACAAATGTCCTGAGAAGTTATAGACTGAAGCCAAAGGCCATTAGGCACTCAGAAAAGCCCCTTTTCTGTCCAATAGAGTTCAAAAGCATCATTAATAGGAGGACTACCTTCTATTAATCCTATTCCTACACTTTCTTAGAAGCTCTGTTCAAAACTTACTCCCTCAAGGAAGGATTCCAAGATTTTCCTCCCCCAATTCCTTTCTCCTCCTTCCAGTCACTTCTTAGGTTAGAGGTCAAAGAGGAAATGTCTAGAGGGATCGTTCTTGGACAAGGCTTAGGGAATGGGAGGCCTATGAGATGCTAATGACCTGCTTTCAATGAAGACTCCCAGATTGTCCTGCTTAGACATGACCTTGAGGCAGGACAGCAGGCCAACAAAGCATACCAGGGCACCCTGGGACCAGTGAGAGGCTGCCAGGTTCAACAACCAGGAGGGCATGAACTTAGGGGTGGACTATCTTTTCATATGCTTATTTGCCATCTGTATGTCTTTTTTGTTGACATGTAAGTTAAGATCTTTGCCCTGTACTTTAATCGAGCTGTTTTCTTTTTGTTGAGTTTTAAGAGTTCTTGTGTATATTTTGGATAACAGTTCTTGATCAGATGTCTTTTGCAAATATTTTCTCCCAGTCTTTGGCTTGTCCTCTCATTATCTTGACATTGTCTTTTGCAGAGCAGAAGCTTTTAATTTTAATGAAGTATAGCTTACCAATTGTTCCTATGGATTGTGTTTTAAATTTTAAAATAGGAATAAAACCTTCTTATTTATAGAAAAATAAAATAAAATAATGAACAGGAAGTGACATGTAAAGAATATGTGGGGTGGAGGTGAGGGAATTGGGCAAAGGAGACTGTCTCTTGTCTGCAGCCAGACAGTCTTATAGATGACAATTGGTGAAGCAATGAACAGTAGCCATCATGAAAAAACAAACAAAAAAACTCCTGCACAAGGACATTTATGCAGACTTATTTGTGATGGTTAAATGTTCAGAGATGGGCTTGACAACTTGACAAACTCTTATTCTGACAACTATAAAGTCCAAATGATTTCAAACATTTTCCCATATCAAGTAAATAAAATATCAAAATTTGTATTTATTAGAAAAACACTTGCTAGACACCAATCATTATCATGAACAGGTATGAACAGATTAAGAGACATTTGTAAATGTTTATTTACATAAATATAATCAATACAATGATTATATTCAAGGGGTAGATGAAGTTTCTCTTTTTAAATGCTCTTTTATGCTTTAAATCTAAATTGAATTCAAACATCTATTGAGCATTTACCATGTATCAGATGTAGACTAGACTGAGCATCATACAAGGATTTGTTATGACATGGAGATAGACTCAGAGTTTCAGCAAAAAGTAAACATAGATAGTGATGGAGTTTGGATGCGTTGTCCCCTCCAAAACCCATGTGGAAATTTGATCTCCAATGTGGCAGTGTTGGAAAGTAATTGAGTCATGGGGGCAGATCCCTCATGAATGGATTAATGTTCTCCCTGGGGGCAAGGGGCCTGAGTGAGATCTCGCTCTATTAGTTCCCAGGAGAGCTCGTTGCTTAAAAAGACCCTGGCACCTTCTCTCTCTCTCTTGCTTCCTCTCACCATGTGATCTTCCTGTGCCCGCTGGCTCCCTGCCACTTTCTGCCATGAGTAGAAGCAGCCTGAGGCCCATGCCAGATGCAGGTGTCTCAGAATTGTAAGCCAAATAAACCTCTTTCCTTTATAAATTACCCAGTCTCAGGTATTTCTGTTATAGCAACACAAAATGGACTAAAACAGATAGATAGGTAGATAGGTAGATAGGTAGATAGGTAGGTAGATAGATAGATAGATAGATAGATAGATAGATAGATAGATAGATAAGAGAGGAAGGAAAGGAGGAAAGAAAAAGTGACAAAGGAAAGGCCAGAGGGAGAGAGACAGCCTCTAAAAGGGAGGAAAGGAGGAAAGAAAAAGTGACAAAGGAAAGGCCAGAGGGAGAGAGACAGCCTCTAAAATGGCTCTCAATGATCCCACTTTCTGATACTTACTGCCTGTTATAGCTTCTTGCTCTTGAGTAACTTGCTCCTAACCAATAGAATACAGCAGCTCTTGGTCAAAGCACTGTTGTTACAGGCTATCTCTGGGACGCCTCAGGGCCCCCTTCCTTCAATGCACCTCTGGGAAAAGATAGCACTATATTAACTCTTGAGAAGAAAAAAAAAGGGGGGGGGGTATAGCAATATTGAGAGGATGCCACTTCTGTGATTAGTTTACAAAAATTGTGGCTTCTGTCTTGTTAGGAGACACTTTCTTGCTAGCTTTGATGAAACAAAATGACCCATGCAGATGCTCATGTGGGAAGGAACTGAGGGCATTCAAAAGCCAGCAAGAAACTGAGAACCTCAGTCCAACAACCCATAAGGCACTGAATCTTGCCAATGACTACATAAGCAATCTTGGAAATGGATATTTCCCCATATCAGTCCTCAGATGGGACCCCAGATCTGGCCAATAACTTGATTTCAGTCTTGTCAGACACTGTGAAGCAGAGGCCCCAGCTAGGCTGTGCTTGGATTCCTGACTCACAGGAACTGTGAGACAAATGTGTGCTGTTTAAGCAGCAACGTTTTCAGGGTAATTTGCTGTACAGTGATAGATAAATAGGAGGGTGCATCAAAAAGTTGGTGGAAAAATATAACTGAAAGATAATACAAATCTTTCCATGAATTTTTTGACATACCCTCATAATACAAATAGATAGATATAATTTTATATTATTTCATGAAAATTATAGTAATTATACACTTCTAGGCTCAGACAAATTTGGTTAGGATATATTAGAGTTTTAACTCCTTGCATTTTCTCTCCTATATTTTGTAAGCAAGACATTTCTTTTCCCTCTTGGAATTCAGTTGCTAATGAGAGAAGAAAAGAGGACTATTTTGTTGAGAATAGTGATAACAACAACAATATTAATAATGATAATAATGGCTAATATTCACAGAGCACTTATTCTTTATAAGGCAGTGCTCTAAACTCTTAAGATCTATAAAGACATCTAATATTCACCTTTCTATGTGGTAGAATATCATTGTCTCCATTTTGCAGAGAAGGGATATGAGGTACAGGGAGGCTTAGTAAGTTGCCTAAGCTTACAAAGCTTGTCAGTTTTAACAAGTTACCAAGCATTACTGCAGATCATCTCTCTATTCCTCAAAATAACCTTCCAGGTGGGTGGAGCTGGGGTTTTGCCTGATTCTAAAGCACTCCCTCTTTCTATACAACAGTGTACTTAATAAGTAAACTAGTTTATAATAATAACAAATGCAATATAATGAACATTACTCATGTTAGGCAAGGTGCAAAGTGTTTTAAATTCAGTATCTCAATTTGCTCCCAACAATCCTGAGTTAGCTACTGTTAACCCTTTTTTAAAAAGAATGAAAGAGAACTAGAGATATTCTTTATAAAGAAAACAATATTTGGCTCATCAGGTGGCATTATTAGTAGAATTATGTCCCCCAATAAGATATGTTGAAAGCCTAATCCCTAATACATTATAATGTTACCATATTTAGAAATAAGGTCGAGATGTAATCACTTAAGATGATGTCATACTGATACAGAAAGTGCTCAGTTTCCCTGGGTTTGGGTTTCAGGACATACCTCTGGGTTTCAAGCCACTCCCCAAGATCTCAGGCCCCTCCTCTTGTCCCTCCCCTACAGGAAAGCTACTGTTGCTAGTTAGACATATTTTTGGCACTAACACAGGGAAATTGAGACCACAAGCAGCAGTCTTATGTAAATCCAGTGGTTGGGCACAGAATATTCTTGACTATGTCTGGTGCATACAATGTGATGTGACCAATGAACATGCTCTGAAAAGAGACCAACTGAGCACGTGCAAGGCTATGTTACATTACAGAGAGCCATCCCCTTAACTGAATATTCACGAGAGTATGAATATGTATTGAGTAGTGAAACTATAAAAGCCAAATCCCTGCAGAAAGAGGAGTTGTTACTCGCTTTCCTGGGGCCTACCAGCACTTCACTGGCTGAGATATGTATGCTTTACTTCTGTGTTCAGCTTACTTTTTAGCGGGTGGCTGCTCACTACCTTGAGCCAGCCTGCACTCTGTACTAAACTTTAAGTGTGTATTTCTTACTTTTGTGTTAAACTTGGTGTGGGCCCTGCTCAATCTCTGGAGTTAGGCTATACTTTCTCTGTGAAATCTCTATCTCCTATTTGTTACATTAAACCTGTTCTCACTTTCTACTGTGACTCTGCTGTTGAATTCTTTCCTGTGGCAGAGTCAAGGACTTGGTAAGGGGACAGAGTGGATTGAGGCTGACCATCGGGACTCCCAGATCCTGTCCTCCAACATAAGTACTGCAGTGGGTCGGGCTTTTAATCCAATAAGAAGGCACAGACATATACACCCAGGAGAATGCCTTGTGAAGGCAGAGATAACCATCTGAAGGCAGAGATTTGCGATATGCTATCACAAGCCAAGAATTCCTGCAACCACCAAATGCTGGAAGAGGCAACAAAGGATCTTCCCCTAGAGGCTTCAGAGAAAGAATGGCTCTACTGACACCTTTTTTCCAGACTTCTATCCTCCTAGAACAGCTAGAAAATAAATTTCTCTTGTTTTAAGCCTCCTAGTTTGTGGTACTTTGTCACCACAGCCCTAGGAAACTGACACAGGTGGTTTAAATGTTAAATAAAAAACCATTATATTAAAATGCTGAATAAAGAGTATTTAAAGTGCTCCACAAAGCATATTTTTTAAATGTCTGTTTAAGAGGAATGCTAACATTGTGCCAGGGCATGCAAAGCTACAGGATAAAAATGAGTACATTTCCCCAGACTGCTTATTTTACTCTGAGATTTTGTGGGAAGTGTGGTAATTAATTTAACTGGTGAGTAATTTAAACACTAAAAAAAAAAAAAAGACAGTTAAACAAACACAGATTTTTTTTTTTAAGGCATGCTTCAGTTACACGTGTAAAAACACACAAACATTCCTGAATTGAGACTTTGGGTTGGTAATTGTGGTTTTCAGCAAACAGGGTGCTAAGTCTCCCTACCTGGTCTGAAAAGGGAGTATAAATCAGAAATCATTTGGCAGCAACTCTCCCATATCTCCCATCTGCAACACAGCAGCTGGTAGAGATACCACAGGCTCCTGTCCAGAGGACCCCTCTGCTATTCTAGTGGAACAAGCCGCAAGGAAATTCTCACTCTTGTCTGGTGATGCTGCTCAGAACAGCTCACCTGAGAATCTTGCCTAGACAGGATTACACTGTGTAGTCAGCATGACAGCCATGCTTTGCCACATATTCCATGACTTCCTTATCATTGCCATCTCTCCTCTCTTTTGAGTCTTACAAATAAACCCACTCGATAAAATAGAAAGATGGTTGCTGTCATAAACTATGGGTAGGATTTTGATGGTGGTTCTGAGTACTTCATGGGCCTGACTGGCCTGGGACCATTCTATAGTTCTACTTCCCAAGTGGCAACTGTAAGCAAGTTATTTAATCTTCCTGAGCCTCAGCTGCCTCTTTTGTAACATGGACCCACCACTTATCTATTCAAAGAACTGTTGAGGGCATTAATCGTGACATGCGACAATATCTATAAAGTGCTTGATGCATTGCTCAAAAATGGCTACCTTTTGCCTGACTAATCCACTGAGTCATTCTGCAGCTAGAATAACTCCAGGTTGGACAGAAAATGTGATTTGCCTGAGGTCACATTTCCAAGTCTAACCTACTCAGCAACTCATATGCTGGGCACTGTGCTAATAGATGTGACTGCAAACAGCCATAATCCTCTAGGGAGTTCACAGCTCACCCGTGGAGATGTTAGGTAAGTGGATAATTAAAGCCCAACTTGGTATGTGCTTCGTGAGAAATCATCAAATTGCAAGGCCTCATTCAGTGAACACACCACAGTTACCAGGAGCCCAGGAAGAGGAAGGTGGGAGAAGCAAGCACTCCTCCTGCCCTGTCCCTGTAAGGTTCTGTCTGCACCCACCAGGTGCCAATTTTGAGCAAAATCTGCTCTGGGCCCTCAGTGCCTCAGTGAGCTCCCTTCTCTATCTAGTTCTGACTCAACCTATTCTGGGCCTGCCTGTTCCCCACTTGGTCCTGGACTGCGACTGCAGATATTGCCAGAGTCCTATGTCAACCTAGCAGTCCAGAATCTCCGAGCCTGTTCAAACAATGCCATGAAGTATGCCAACCCAGCTTCCTATTGCCCTCAATACCTGAAATATTGGGGACTGGGCATTATGGAACCTGTAGTCTAAGAAGTTCTAAGAGCTAATTAAAAAGTTACCATTAAGTACAAACCATTTATAAGCTCAATTAATTCTCATAGCAAATCTCATCTTCACTTAGAGATGAAATGAGCAGAGAGATTAAACCAGGCTAAGGGGGTGGGTTGTTAATAGAATTGGTTTCAAATTTGGGCTCCTCTTATGAAGAGGTGGCCTAGGTAGGCATCAGTTGCTTTATCTCAGAAGGTCCTTATGAGGATTAAGTGAGGTATAGGCATGAAGTGCTTGGCTGCAGCCAGACAGCAAGTGTAAAAGATGCTAGTTTTGTAATTGTTTCTGTTATTTTGTCATTGTGCAGGGTCACATAGCTAAGTGGAATTTCAAATCCAAGCCTATCCTACTTCAAACTCCCTTGTCCTCCTAAGGTATAGAATATGGTTACCTTCAGGAGAAGGCAATTGACCCTAAACTACCTCAGGGATGAAGGTTCTGGCCATCCGGTAGGCCAGACCACCTCTCACCTGGCCAGACTCCCCCGCTACCTCTCCAAAGCTAGGCTTGGGTTTGGTTCCTGGGTAGTGTCAGTGTGCAGGGACAGAAGCTGCGGAGGGTATTCCCCGTATCTTCCTCTGCTGTTGGCCTCGCAGCTGAGTAGGTAAAATCTCAGCAATTTGTTCATCAGATAAACTCGTCTCTAGCAGGAGTGGTATGTCACAAGGAGAAATACAGGGCCCGAGGCACTGTCCTTCCGAGGGAGTCCAGGTTCTGTGCTTGCCCCACAGTGAGTCTTATTCTTCCTTTGCCCATTTCTCAGATGGAAAGCTGAGGTCGAGAGAGGCCTTTCTACGAGGTGCCAAGGCTTTGTTGAGGACCACTCCAAGAGAACACGGTTAGAGATGGGGTTAAGATACTGAGTTTGTAGTCAGACACGCGTTCTGGCTTAGCTCCCGACTCGCTTAGTGAACAGGCCCCTTTCGCCTCTGAGCCTCAGTTTCTTCGTCTGTACAAAGGGGACAGAAAGCTGGATGACGTGCTGCTAAAGCCCTCAGTTCTTACCAGAGAGCCCGCCCCTACCAGGTCGCCAGGCCCCGAGCGCTCGGGCCCACTGGACTACAAGTCCCAGCATGCCTCAGGGAGCGGTGGGGGCGGGGATACACTGACAGACAGGCGGCTCTGCGAATTGGCGCCGATAAGGGCCACGCTATAGCGCGTGCGCAGTAGGCAGCGGGAGGGTGGGCTGGCGGCGGTGGACGCGTTGGAGCTGCGGGCGGTCAGGTAGGGGGCGGGAAGGAGGGTCTGGGACAAGGGAGAGCGGCCGGGGTCGCGGGCGGTGGCTGAGCAGCGGGGCGGGGGACCTTGCTGGCGTGCAGCGGCCGGCCCACGCCCGAATGGCAGGGTCTGGGGACCGGATCTGAGGGGAAGGACCGGGGTGGGGGTGGGGCTGTGAGGGGCAGGCTCGGGAGGGATTCGGTGGGCCTGAGGAGACCCGAGGAGATGCAGCTGGGGGAGGGGAGCGAGGGGCTCTGAGAAGATTCGCGGTCGCAGCATCACGGGAGGTATGAGGTAATGTGGGGGCTCAGAGAGACGGGGTGCAGCGTCTGGGAGGTGGGAGGGAATCTGAGGGCCCTGGCGGCATCTGGGTGCAGAATTTCAGAAATTCTGAAGGAACTGGGGGGTTTTGAGATTTGGGGTGCAGAATCTAAAGAGATTTTAGGGAATTTGGGGGTGCTAATCATGGGAGGGGGTGGCGCAAGATCTGAGATCAGAGGGAACAGGGTCTCGTACGATCTTGAGTACTAAAGAGAAAGGATTTTCCGGAGTGGGATCAGGGGAAGATTGAGGGGGTGAATTCTTGGGGGAGTCATTGGGAAGCAGTATCTTGTTAGCAAAAAGAAGGAATCAGGCTAAGGTTTGAAAGCAGCACATGGCATGGAGTGGGTAAGAAAGGAGGGAGTAGGGTTTGAGGGCGGCACAGTGCCTGATGGAATGCGGGAGATGGGGGCTCAGACTGAGAGACGGCAGACATCTGAGGCGTGCATTGGGGTGTTGAACTGGGATGCAGGGGTGAAGGCGGCAGAGATTTGGAAACTGGATTAAAGGATCTGTGTCAGAGGGGTTTGGGGTCAAGAGTGAAGAACTGGTGAGGACTGCAATATAGAGCCTGAAAGATTGGAATTCTGTATTGTAAGAGGGATGGGAACAACAGGGTTTGGAGAGGACTGAATGGTGAGGTGGAGATGATGTAACTGGGCTATAGAATTAAAGGCCTCTGAGTAGGTGTGTGGGTTGGTGTCTTCAGCTGCTAAAGGAATTTTCCTGTAGTCTGCATGGGAAGCAGAGGGAGTTCTGGGGACCCAAGGACCTAAAAGTAATGTATGAAACTATACATATGAGTGTATGAAGTTTAGCAGACTTCAGGAACAAAGTCACACTCCTTTCGTGTGTGAGGGATAAAATCCTTCTCACCTATTAACCAAAGATCCCTTACCATGAGGCAGGCATGACACTGCCACTAACTCCACTCTGACTCCCTGCCTGCTGAAAGTGGTATTCTAAGGGGAAGAAGAGACTGGTCAAAGCGGATGAAGCAGGAAACTATTCAAGGTCATCTGCCGAAGCACTCTTTCCCTGTACCCCCATGCTGATAGCAGATAGTATGCAACCACCAGGGCAATGATTTGAACATTATCTCAAGCCTGAATTAATCCTATATTTAATGTCCATTACAGCTCAGAGAAGCAGCGACTCTGTGAATGAGGTGTCTGGGCTGGGAAAGAGATAAAAATAAGGGGAACTCGTATATATTGAGCATTTAGTCTCATGCCAGGCTCTAAAGCAGTGGTTTTGAACCACTGGCAGTCTTGTCCCCAGGGGACATTTGGCAGTGTTTGGAAACAGTTGGGGGAAGAGGCTACTACTGGCTTCTAGGTAGACAGCAGGGATGCTGTTAAATATCTTATGCAGGGGATAGCCTCCACAACAAAGAATTATCTGGCCCAAAATTTCAGTAGTGCCAAATTGAGGGACCCTGTTCAAGAATCATATATGTTGGGTTCAAATCCTGGTTCTGTCTCTTCCTGGCTTGGTGGTCTTGAATGAGTTACAGTGCCTTGGCTCTTCATCTGTAAAATGGGGTTAATAACAGGACCTATGTCATAGGATAAATGTCAGGATTCAGTGAAGTAAAATCAGGGTGCCTAGTGTCTGGTGCATAGCAAGTGCTCAAAATTTAGTAATTTTTAGTTTTTATATCTACTTTCTTACTCAGTTTTCATAACAGCCTTTCTAAGTAGGCTCTACTATATCCAGTTTTACACATGAGGAAAATGAGGCTTAAGAAGTCACTTGTCTAAGGTTCCATAGCTGGGAATAGCAGAGTTAAGCTCATATCCAGATTTCTGTAACTCTGTATATTCTCTTTCCTTGCTGCTTTCTTACTAGAACCTACTTAGCCTTATTTTCTCAGCCCATTCCCTTCTAATGAATTGAGTTTTTTCCATAACTATCACTGAATATCAAACTGAACTCTAAAGAGGGTAAATCTCTCTGATTAGGTAGGGAGGAGCCCTGGACTTTGTTCTTGGTTTGCTCTTAGCCCAGAACCAGTGGGTAGATAAGGGAAGAAACTTCAGGTTAGCAGGCATGATGAGGTGCAAGGGACTATGGGTGAAGTATGGAAGCCATTGGCTTGAAAAAACACATAGCAGGGACTGAGGCTGAAGGAAGTCATACTCTGAAAGAGTAACTACTGTTCTAAATGATGTGTTTTAGGTTTCTTTCCCCTGTGACAGAATAGTAGCATTGTTCTTATGAGCTCCAGAACTAGCTACAGCATTGATGAAGCCAGTTCAGAAACAAAGCTGAACTGGATCTGAGGTCAAGAGACTTAGCTGGAATCTCCACACACACCTCTAAGGAAAATATGTAATAGGAATTGAGTTACATTACACTAGTTTGATTAGAAGGGCTTTGCCAACACTGAAGAGCCCCTATATCTGGAAAGTAGTTGGAGGCCAAAAGTTTGCAAGGCACTTGAAGTGGATCATTGTCCGTGTTCTCTGATGTGCCTTTGTAACATTCCCTCCATTATGTCTTTCTGGTAGAATAATCGGATTTAAGCCAAAAGTTTGCAAGGCACTTGAAGTGGATCATTGTCCGTGCTCTCTGATGTGCCTTTGTAACATTCCCTCCATTATGTCTTTCTGGTAGAATAATCGGATTTAAAAATCACTCCTAGGTGCCTTTACCAACCTCTCAGCCAGACTTTGATGAGAGGTAATGGTAGTCTAATCATCTAGGGAACTATAACACAACTTTTGAGTCAGTGTGGTTTTATGGCTGGGAGTTAACACATAGGGATTTGAATCCTCATTCTCCTACTTACCAGCTTTGAGACCTCGGACAGGTTACTTTTCTCTGAGCATTGGTTGCCTTACTTATAAAGAGGAATAACACATACTTCACATAGTTATTATGAGAATAAGAAATAATGTATAAAAGATGCCTGACACTCAATAAATAGTAGTTGTTTTAAGAGAGAGAGCAATTGTGAGAGGAAGGTGATGCTGGAAGGGAACTGAGTGTTGCTTCGCCAGATTTTGATAACCCTAAGCAGTCTCTGCCAGTCTGCCATCCTTCTTGTACCTTTCCCAGGACCTGCTTCTGATTCCTTTAATCAAAAATCTCATGATTGAATTAACACATGTAATTGCAGAGAAAGGAACTGAAAGAGAGGTAAGTGGATCAAGATTAGTTGAAGGTCCCCTGAGAAAAGGCTGTTGATTTTGCCCTTATTTTGTATTCTTTGAGTCACGTTGTCAACATAAGTATTACCCAGATGTTTGTGGAAAATGCAAGGGGACCTTCCTAGGTCCTGCAGTTTTAGAGGAAGACAGAAACAACAGGCAAGCATTTTTTCCAGCAAACCGTGTTATTGATTTAACCCTTGACATGTGTAACTAAAGTTTTCTTTTTTCACAAACATATTTCTTTCTGGGTTATTTTATGTGCCCCAACTTTGAGGCATGCCTGTGTTTCCCCATAAGTCCTGACTTGAGTTTATCTTAGCTGTCTGCAGGTGCCTTAAGTGCCTTTAGTGTAATGAAACTTCATCAGACTCCTCTCCCACACACAGGATTGGGTGAATGTCAGGTAGTGATGTCAAGCGAACTTTGACAGTTGGAGATAGTTACATACTTGATTAGCATTCTGTTAAATGCATTTTAAGCATGAGGAATAAATACAGTTTTAGAAAGCTGATATGAAGAGAAATGTAATACACCATAGAAAAAACCCAAACCACAGAAGCGTGGCAATACTAAGCTGGACCTATATCTTGTGAGAGGAAATGTAGTATTTTAATGTTGTCTAGTTTTTAGGTGAAAGCTCTGTTCATGTCTGTTTTTGCTCAAAATTGTATCTCTTATGCCTTTTACAGGATCAGAGTAAGTGCTCAGTAAAGATGGGTTTAATTAATTGCTTAAAGTTCTCCAGTTTTGCTCATGGCCTCAGCCCCCAAGGAGCTAATACATGTATAGAAAATAGAGATATCTAGAGAACTACCCAATGATGGGCACTCAAGCATTGGGTGAAGATTTGTAACTTTAGGTCATCTCTAATCTTTTGATTCTGATATCAGGTAAAACAAAATCTCTGGGAAGGCTCAGAATTTTTGTTATTTAAATGTATGTATCTGATGCCTTGGGTACAGTATCCCTGTTGAAAAGTACCTATTCATTTCTCCTCAGACTGCTGCTGCTGCCACTACCACCACTACTACTGCTAATATTAATAAAAGCCATTATTTACTGCACAGTTAATTGTGTGCCTGGCTTGGTACTATACTAAGTGCTTTACACCCATAATCTCATTTAGTCTTTGTAGTAACTTTGTGAGGAAGATACTATTTTAAAGCCCCTTTTCATAGATAAACAGAGCTAGAGAAGTACTTGCCCAAGTCTGCACAGTAAGTGGTAGAGCTGGGATTCAAATCCAGAAAGCCTGATTTCTGAGCCCACTTCCTTAATCTATATAATACTGCCCACTCCCAGCTCCTGCCTTTTAGTCCTAGATCTGTCTTATTTCACTCACCTGGTCTGTTTCCTCATCTATATCACTCTTTGAAATTACTGTTAATTTTAGCATTCCATATTTATTCTCTACTAGAGGGAGCTACAGTGGCTTATTTTCTGGGCAAGAGAAGTGAACTCATTTGTCCATGAGTTTATATCCTGGATGTCTAGCATTCTCAATCAGATTTCTCCAAAGCTGACCAGTCCTTTTATTAATCTTTAAGTGCCTTTACGTGCCATGAAAGAAAAGGTTCTTCAAAATTTCTTTCAAAATTTGGTTTGTAAACTGAATGCTTTGTTAGTACTAGTGGTTATACTGTTCCTGATTGTTATTAAAATTATGTAAATAGCATCTTTTAACTGCATATCCACCAGTCACAGGCTTATCCTAGTCATCACAGTAACCATTTTATAATCTAAGAAAATAGGTTTAGAGAGGTTAAATAACTTGCCTACTGTCTTGCAACTTGTAAATGACAGTACTAAGATTTGACCTCAGTTCTGTGGACTTCAAGGTTCATGTCTTTTGTTTTGTTTTTTCTACTAACCTGGTTACTTATATTATGGACTGGGGATAGCTGAGTGGTGCAAGAAGAGGCTAGATCAGGCTGGGATATAATCATAGAATTTTCCTCAGTCTTAGAGCAGCCAGAGTGGAAACAGCTTAAGGGCTAGATTTGCATCTGGAGCTGAAGTATGGGCTGTATAGTATTCATCATTAGACCATAAATAGTATGTTGGGTGTTCATTCTGGTAGGTCATAGATTTTATAGCTAGCATAAAATGGACAGCTTACTTAAAGACTTGGGATGATAAGACAATTCCTTTCACCTGTATAGTCTTTTATTTATTTATTTATTTATTTTAAATTTTTTGACCGGTAAGGGGATCGCAACCCTCGGCACGGTATGGTCTGCACCATGCTCAGCCAGTGAGCGCACCAGTCATCCTTATATAGGATCCAAGCGCGCAGCCTCGGCGCTACCAGCGCCACACTCTCCCAAGTGAGCCACAGGGCCGGCCCAACCTGTGTAGTCTTTTAAAGTTTACACAGGTCTTTGTGACGAGCGCGCAGCCTCGGCGCTACCAGCGCCACACTCTCCCGAGTGAGCCACAGGGCCGGCCCAACCTGTGTAGTCTTTTAAAGTTTACACAGGTCTTTGTGACCTCTGAGGCCAAATTGACCTTCAATCTGAGCCATTTTCAGTACTGACAATAATGACCAAAGGCACCCTTCTGGAAGAGAGAGGCTGTATCTGCATGTCTATTTTACCTTCACTTCAGGCTAGGGTCTTCTGAAAACAATGTTCTCGGGTTGTGAGAATGAGGAGTGGTTCTGGCTTTTTCTAGATCTGAAGC
Organism: Galeopterus variegatus; assembly: GCF_000696425.1. Taxonomy (NCBI): domain Eukaryota; kingdom Metazoa; phylum Chordata; class Mammalia; order Dermoptera; family Cynocephalidae; genus Galeopterus; species Galeopterus variegatus. The sequence continues at coordinate 83,328 of NW_007732018.1, forward strand.
TATCTTCTTACCTGATGCATTAGTGACGGGAGAACTCATGTTTCTCATGCCTTGGCAAAGCATGGCAGCTTCAGGGCAGGGATTCTTGACATCCTCAGAGAGCCTGGTGAAGCCACAGTCAGCCGAGAAAATTTGGGTATGGTTGTGGGTATAGTAAATTCATTTTTTAAAACTGAGGCTTAGACAGGGAGGCAGGAAGCTTTTTAATTGAAGGAGGAGGTTGTATGATATTCTAGGAAGGTGGGGAAAGAATTTGCTGGTATTTTAACAAGTTGGCACACTTGTTTAATTAGCTGGTCTGCAGTGCCAGCTCTGGGAAGAACAGATGCCCCTGTGCATTGTAAGGTAACATGCTCTGGATCCAAACACCAAATGTTACCCTCAGTCTGTTGTCCCAGATGATAGAAGAGAGAATTGAAACTGTTCAAACTGAAACTGAAAAGGTTTGCATGGATCCTGTGTTGAGGTTTCTATTAGTATTTCTATACTATTACTCAGACCCATGACATTTAAGAATTGAGCATTCACAATTTCATGTATCCACATGGGACTTCATAGGCTCATGATATGTGGTAATTTATTTTGAGGCATGGATTTGAGTCATAATGGGTTGCAAGCCTGGTATGTGACAGTGGGTCATTCAGCTAATAAATTAGTCTAACCCATTCTGTAGTAGCTGAATCTCATAACTATATTATTGTCCTTTCTTGTGGAAAAAATTATATACTATAAGGCGGCATTTCCTAGAACATGGTCTAAAGAACACTTATTAATAAGTGTTATATAACAGAAAAAAAAAAGTAGGTTGAAGTAATGTTGGGTTGAGCAAGTAAAGATATCTGTACTACAAGGTTCTACCCTGTTTGAGCTGTGTGACCTTGGGCTAGTTTCCTCATCTATAAAGTAAAATACTAAAAATATTGCTTACTTCATAGTGTGATTATGAGGATTAAATGAGATTAATCATATGAAGCATCTGCCATGGTATCTAGCAGATGATGGACACTAGATGCATACTTTTTCCTTTGCAGTAGAAGGGGAGTAGGATTTCAGGAAGGTAGGATTGACTTTACATAGACTGTGCATGTCCACTGCTGCATATTGGTCAGATTGCATTCCAAAGTTAAATATGGAGGAAATTTTTTGTAATTTGTATCTCTACATTGAATCCCCTTCTGTATGCCTGGAGAAAGAGATGATGATGTGTGCAAAGCTTTCCTCAGCTAACTGCACTGTCCTTAAAAACAAGCTAACTTACCCTCCACCACCTTCTTCTTGATGGCTGCATATCATGAGACTGCACAGGTGTAGCTGTAGCATTTGCATTTAAGAAAGGCTGAATTTATCCATATGCCTCACTTTGCTAGAGTTACTCATTCTAATTTCGGTATAAGTTGACAATGACATAAGGCTGCAAAGCACTGTCTCCCTGGGTCTACTTCATGAGCATATGTGTATCGAGGAGGGTGGGAGTGTTCATAATATGTACTGAGTGAAGCATGAGGTATTCCAAGCCAGAAGTAAACTGTCTTGATAAGGCACTACTATTTTTTAAATCCTCTGGACTTGATTCTTTGGTCATCTTAGCTGTTTACCACTACCCCATCATAACCCACTCAGCTTTCCAAATCTAACTGGTTATGCTTTTGGAATACTGAAATGCATCTTCTTTCCATTTCCACCACCTGCTCCCTAGTTCAGACTCCCATTACCTCTGCCAGGCTATTTTGCTGTAGCTTCCAAACTAATTTCTCTGATTTGTTTCTCCACCTCCATTCAAGCTTCGATCATATCAGTTTCCTGCTCCGGAATATTCATTGCCTCACCGTGCCCTTCAAATTGAAGTTCAAAAGTCTCATTTGACTCTGAAGACTGTATGTAATCATTCCCCAGTTTATCTTTCCAAGCCTGTTACTTTATTTCTCCTATATTCTCCCATGATTTTAACCTAAGGATAAGAAAAAAAGAGAACTAAAAATCATTTAAGACTTTTTTTGGTACAGAGCCAAATCTTAGCATTCTATATACTACATATATTATCTCATTTAATCCTTACATTAATCCTGTAAAGGCAGTGTTATTCCCATTTTATAAATAAGGAAAATAAAACACAGAGAAGCTAAGTATTCTCTGTTCTCTTTCTAATAACAAAACTTATTGTCCTTTCCATTGTTTTCTAATCTTTCTTAAGGCTGTACCCTTTGCCTGGTATTCCTTTCCCCCATACCTATGCATCCTTCCAGGTTCAGTTCTCTGTTCTCTTTCTAATAACAAAACTTATTGTCCTTTCCATTGTTTTCTAATCTTTGTTAAGGCTGTACCCTTTGCCTGGTATTCCTTTCCCCCATACCTATGCATCCTTCCAGGTTCATATCAAATGTCTTCTCCCCTCTGAAAATGCTGCTTCTCTTTAAATTGTAATGGATCTATCTCAACCTCCATCAAACTTTCATTTATGATACCACCTTCTATTTTGATTATTATTCACCTACATGTCTTGTTTCCTTTCCTAAAGTTTGAGCACCTGAATTGAAGGATGTATATCCTGAAAACCTCTTAGTATTTAGTACTGTACCTGATACCTAGACTTAGATAGGTGGATAGGTGAGTAGGTAGGAGTATAGATGAATAGAAAATATGTATTTTCTGATTCAGTGTTTTGAAGATCACCTAAAACTAATCACCTTAATTTTCAGTTTCTCTACATGATTCCTAGGCCCCCAAACATGACACAATAAACTCTTATGACATGATTTAAAAAAAAAAATGCCTCCTCCCCTTTTCCTTACATAATTTTCTTTGCTTAAAATACCTTTATCCCTCATTTCCACATTTCTTTTAAGACATATCTTAGGAGTGGCATCACTTCTGAGAAGACTTTCCCGATTCCTCTAGGTAGAATCCATTCTATCCACTACCACAGAATATCATGTGGCCCTCCATATTATACTTATTCCTTTTACTGTACATACTTTTTCTTTGCTTTTCTCCTAGTGTAAATTATGAGTTGTAAACTTCACAAAATGGGAAAATAAGCACTAGCATTTATTCTAAGTATACTAAGTGCATCATATTTATCATGTTATTTAACCCTTATGATAACCATGTAGGGGCATACCATTATTATTTCTATCTTACAGGTTCGTGATGGGAAAACTGAGCTTTAGGAAGTTTAGGTTACTTCCTTAAGGTCTGAGACTTAAGTGCCTGAGACTCTAATACCTGAATTCTTACTCACTATGCAATGCTTTGTCTGTTTTGTTTCCCTGTGTGTCACTATCATCTAACACACAGTAGACCTTAATAAAATATTTATTGAATAAGTGAAGGACTGAATGAGTGGTCATAACTATTCTGTAAATATTTCTTGAGTGAATTAATTTATAGAGGCAGTGGAAAATGAATAATGGTTTCCTTTTCTCTTTAGCAGGAATTTGACCATCTGGGGCATGAATACTAAGCTATTCAGTTCTGGACTGTGCTAGCAGGACCCTTCAAAGGAAGAGCAATGGCCACAGCAGCAGCTTCTCACCTGAACCTGGATGCCCTCCGGGAAGTTCTGGAATGCCCCATCTGCATGGAGTCCTTCACAGAAGAGCAACTGCGGCCCAAGCTCCTGCACTGTGGCCATACTATCTGCCGCCAGTGCCTGGAGAAGCTACTGGCCAGTAGTATCAATGGTGTCCGCTGTCCCTTTTGCAGCAAGATTACCCGTATAAACAGCCTGACCCAGCTGACAGACAACCTGACGGTGCTGAAGATCATTGATACAGCTGGGCTCAGTGAGGCTGTGGGGCTGCTCATGTGCCGGTCTATCTGCCGCCAGTGCCTGGAGAAGCTACTGGCCAGTAGTATCAATGGTGTCCGCTGTCCCTTTTGCAGCAAGATTACCCGTATAACCAGCCTGACCCAGCTGACAGACAACCTGACAGTGCTGAAGATCATTGATACAGCTGGGCTCAGTGAGGCTGTGGGGCTGCTCATGTGCCGGTCCTGTGGTCGGCGGCTTCCCCGGCAATTCTGCCGGAGCTGTGGTTTGGTGTTGTGTGAGCCCTGCCGGGAGGCAGACCACCAGCCTCCAGGCCACTGTACACTCCCTGTCAAAGAGGCAGCTGAGGAGCGGCGTCGGGACTTTGGAGAGAAGCTGACCCGTCTGCGGGAGCTTATGGGAGAGCTGCAGCAGCGAAAGGTAGCCTTGGAAGGTGTCTCTAAAGACCTTCAGGCCAGGTATAAAGCAGTTCTCCAGGAGTACGGGCATGAGGAGCGCAGGGTCCAGGACGAGCTGGCTCGCTCGCGGAAGTTCTTCACGGGCTCTTTGGCTGAAGTTGAAAAGTCCAATAGTCAAGTGGTAGAGGAGCAGAGTTATCTGCTTAACATTGCAGAGGTGCAGGCTGTGTCTCGCTGTGACTACTTCCTTGCCAAGATCAAGCAGGCCGATGTAGCACTACTGGAGGAGACAGCTGATGAGGAGGAGCCAGAGCTCACTGCCAGCTTGCCCCGGGAGCTCACCCTGCAAGATGTAGAGCTCCTGAAGGTAGGCCATGTTGGCCCCCTCCAAATTGGGCAGGCTGTTAAGAAGCCCCGGACAGTTAACATGGAAGATTCCTGGGCCATGGAGGATGCAGCCTCTGCTGCCTCTACCTCTGTTACATTTAGAGAGATGGACATGAGCCCCGAGGAAGTGGTTGCCAGCCCTAGGGCTTCTCCTGCCAAACAGCGGGGTCCTGAGGCAGCCACCAATATCCAGCAGTGCCTCTTCCTCAAGAAGATGGGGGCCAAAGGCAGCACGCCAGGCATGTTCAATCTTCCAGTCAGCCTCTACGTGACCAGTCAAGGCGAGGTGCTGGTTGCTGACCGTGGCAACTACCGTATACAAGTCTTTACCCGCAAAGGTTTCTTGAAGGAAATCCGCCGTAGCCCCAGCGGCATTGATAGCTTTGTACTAAGCTTTCTTGGGGCTGATTTGCCCAATCTCACTCCTCTCTCAGTGGCCATGAACTGCCAGGGGCTGATTGGTGTGACTGATAGCTATGACAACTCCCTCAAAGTATATACCTTGGATGGCCACTGCGTGGCCTGTCACAGGAGCCAGCTAAGCAAACCATGGGGCATCACAGCCCTGCCATCTGGCCAGTTTGTGGTAACTGATGTGGAAGGGGGGAAGCTTTGGTGTTTCACTGTTGACCGAGGAGCAGGGGTGGTTAAATACAGTTGCCTCTGCAGTGCTGTGCGTCCCAAATTTGTCACCTGTGATGCTGAGGGCACCGTCTACTTTACCCAGGGCTTGGGCCTCAATCTGGAGAATCGGCAAAATGAGCACCATCTGGAGGGCGGTTTCTCCATTGGCTCTGTGGGCCCCGATGGGCAGCTGGGTCGCCAGATTAGCCATTTCTTCTCAGAGAATGAGGATTTCCGTTGCATTGCTGGCATGTGTGTGGATGCTCGTGGTGATCTCATTGTGGCTGATAGTAGCCGCAAGGAAATTCTCCATTTTCCTAAGGGTGGGGGCTATAGTGTCCTTATTCGAGAAGGGCTTACCTGTCCAGTTGGCATTGCCCTCACTCCTAAGGGGCAGCTGCTGGTCTTGGACTGTTGGGATCATTGCATCAAGATTTACAGCTACCATCTGAGAAGATACTCCACTCCTTAAGGGATGAGACCAGTTTCTTCTGCTCCCCAGCCAACTTCCCTTCCCTTAGCCATTGGTTATTGGTGGTACTATAGAGTAGACTTGGCCTACATCCTGATTCCAGCTGGGTAGTCCTAGAATTTTAGAAGCTCTGTCTTTTGGTGTTTTTTATTTGTTATTCTGCCTTTCACCTGCCTAAATTTAGAGCTTTTACAGATGCATTGCCCCAAATAGGACACACGACAGTGTTAGCTGAAGTTTGATTAGAAATTAGGCACATCCAAGGCTTTAGTAGAGAGCCACTATAGCCTATTGCTCCTGTGTTTGAAATTTGCCCTTGTATTGAATCCTTGTTGATTTTCTCCCTTTTGGCTTTGATGTCCCTAGTCCATTGTTTCCTTCCTATTATAGTGTGCTTCATCTGTGACACTTTCTCTTCAACTCTGGTTGCATTCACTGCACATGCTCCAGTGGGATCGCCTCCTTTCAGTGACATTTCAGACATCATATCCCTGTAGCATAACATCTCAGGTCTGATCACCTTTACCAGTATGAAGGCTCATTCATTTAGTCCCACCAAAGGAGATACCCGGTCCCTTTGGGAAGCAGTACCTCTCAGCTGGGAATTTGTGCCATCTTGGAGTGGTTTCTCATTGCAGATGTTACAGAGAATTGGATTGACCCTAGTTAATCAGTGTTGAAGATGTCAGCCAGGAAATTGCTTGCCTTTTAAAGGAGCATATGGATTGGAATTATGCCAAAGCACAGGAAGATGGGTCTAAGAGAACAAATGCTAATATAGTCAGCAAACTTGGATAGTCTCTCGGCTCATTTTTCATACTACTTCTCTCCACTGATCTGTGCTAAGAGTTGTGTGAGGAATTGTACAACAAAGGCCAGAGTGAACAAAGTGACAAGGTGGACACATCTCATTTCATCACAAAAAAACAACAAGACTGTTGGGTTGTTATTCTGCATTTTCTTAAAGTGAGTGCATACTATTTGGTTTCAGGATTGATTTCTGTTTTTCTCTCAAGCATTAAATAATTGATAACTGTTTCTTCATCATTGGTGTTCATGTCTTTTAATTAAATATGGAATTTGGGAGGTGAAGAGAGGCATGACTTGTACCATGCAGTTTTGCTTCCTTATCTGACACTGCATTCTTGAGAGCACAGAGATCTACCCAGATCAAAATTTGAGCCCAAAGCACCATTATATAAAGATAATCCAAATCTCACTCCCACATACATGTGTACAGAATCAGCCCCCAAGGTTTAGAGTCACCAACACCCTGTTCTAAACTGAGCCTGTGCCATATGTTTTATCCTTGTAATCACAGTTCAAAAAAGGAAAATAGCCTTATGCTTTTAAGAAGAACAGAAGTGGGTGACAATTTGTGACAAGGTTCTTCAGGCTGTGGTGTTTATTAAGCAACATATCTTGTTCTAGGTATAAGGGGTGATGGCAAGCCGAAGAGCTATTCCCCTGCCTTCACAGAAACAAAGTTTGCTAAGCCACTCAACATTGTTTTTTCAGTGGCAGTGGTTTTTCTTTTTCCTTTTTGCTTCTGTTGTGACAGCTGCCAAAGGATAGGTAAAGAGGTAATTAAAGTGATGTTGAACTAGTTTGTCTTGTGCTTTTCACCTAGAGAACGCCCCATGTTCTGATTATGAAATTGCATCCGATTTTCAAAGATTGTGTAATTGAAAGGAAATTGATCCAATTAAAAGTGCATCACAAGTGACTCCACTAGTTATTAGAGCCACTTTATCTGTGGTGGCACCTGGCAGCAGGAGATCTGTCTTTGCTGTCAGTGGGGGTCTTGCTGAGGCAATAACAGTAGCTTGTGGTACACAGTTCACAGCAGAGAAATGAGCATAATATTGTGGGCTGGCTTGACATAAATGAGGCCAGGAATCTTCCAGATGCTGATGCTTCTGAAAGGAAGTGCTATCACTGATTGGCATTCAGCATTTAGATCTATCCCCGTATCTAAACCGCACTCATTTCTTGGTCCTCAAGTAAAGCAGGAATCTATGTGCTAGCTCAGTAGAAGCCAAGTGTTGTCTGAAAGTTTTCGTTTCTTTTCCCCCTTTGATTCGTCTCTAAACCACACTCATTTCTTGGTCCTCAAGTAAAGCAGGAATCTGTGTGCTAGCTCAGTAGAAGCCAAGTGTTGTCTGAAAGTTTTCGTTTCTTTTCCCCCTTTGATATGAATATTTTAGGCTCTGCTTAGTGTAATTTTTAATTATCTGCCATGTTGACTAAATTGGAGAATAAGACCCCAAGAAACTAATTTGCTCAATTATAGTATTTTTTTTTCTTTAAAGCAGCTGTACCCTTATCCAGATAAAGTCTTGTGTGCAATTTTATCATATATCAAAGAGCAGCTGCTCTGATTGAAGCTGGTTTGTGGGGCTGGAGAACCGCCTACTTTCTCTTCTCACTTCCTGTGCTACCATTGCAAAACTTGTGAAGCTACAGAATACTTTCTGAAAACCATTGAACTATATAGCATTGTTAATCTCCCATCCATTTTATTACTCATGTGGCCTTGGACAAGTCACTTAACTCTTTCCTCTTCCGAAAAATGACAAAAATGATCCCTGCCTTCAGGAAAGGGTGTGAGATAACATGTGAAAATACTTCATCCCTGGAGTGCTCAAATGATGGCTCCTATTAACTGCTTTTACTGAGTTGCTCAAAAGAGTGCCTGGTGGCGTGATGCAGTCCAACCACACCAAACAATGCCTGCCTTCTTGCCTACCTTCTTGCTTTACAGGATCTATTTGGAAAACAAAACCTTTCTCAGGCATTTCATCCCCCTAGCCACAAGTGTACAAATACTATCTCTACATGTTTCATGTTTCTATTGTATAAATCACTGTTGCAATTATTTGTCCGTATTTCTGAGCTTTACTGGGACTAACTAACTACTTGCTACCAGTACATAACATGCTGCCTAATATAGAGTATGTCCTCAGTTATTTAATTGGTTCAGTTCTTTACCTGACTTGAGAGTGACTCCAGTAAGCTGAGTGTTCCCAGTGCAGCCTCCTTATATTGGGTAAAAAGGAATTCTCAGACAAGCTCTTTTAAAAGGTGTTTAAAAAATTAGTAGCAAACAACTGATTTGCAAGTTGGTTAAGCCCATTTTCCTTTATCATTCTGAGTAATTATATAGAATTTAAGGTTTTGGAGCAGTGAGTGATTCATCCAAAATTTTTGAGCGCCTACTGTGGGCCAGGCACTATGCCAGGTCTTTAGGAAAGAAAAGACTTGATAAATGTTATTCATAAATTATTCCATAGTCTTTTCTATGTGAAGTATTTGAAATCTAGTGTTCTATTACCCTAGACTTTCCCAAATGCTAGGTATAGGCAGGGTCTGAATGATTGTGAGGGTCAATCCCAGTGTACATTCCAGTCTGCAGTAATCTGCAGAGGGGCACTCCCATTATTTCAATCAGTAGGATAAATTTGGCTTGAGTTTCACAATGATCCTGTGGGTAAGGCAAGTGACGCTTAAGTAGTTGTACTTTTAATCTTGGACTAATTAATGGCCTCTTAAAAGTGAAGTGTTATCCAGTTCTGTAGGAGGAAATGGAAGGCAGAGCCTAGTATGAGATTCAGGTCTCTACCCTGACCTGACTAGGATACTGATTTGCACTCAGGATGTGCAGCCCCTCAAGGGATCTCAAAACAAATTACAGATATGAAACAGCAGGTGCCTGGATGAATTTCACAAGCAGGGCACTGGTGAGGCTGTTTAGCAAAATACACACTTAGAGTCCAGACCTATGGCTTTATCTTGTCAATATCATTAATATTCATGGTGCGTGGCTAAGTCTGAAGTTAGTAAGGCAGCTCTGGAAATGGCAATGCAGTCTACTGGGAAAATCACTGGACTTGGAGTCAGGCCTATGTCTGAATCATTGCTTTACCTCTTAACTAGCTATGTGATCTCAAGTGATCATCATGCCTAAGCATCAGCTTCCCTATCTATAAAATAAGGATGTTGGACTAGATTACTAAAATCCTTTCTAGCTCTATGATTTTAATTAATCTGTTAAGCAACTGGAATTGTGGTTGAGTTTTCCCCAGTGTTTTTGCATAGTTTTTTAAAAATAATTTCATTGTATTTATATTAGAGGAGTAGGAAAAAACCTGCACTTTGGAATCAGCCCCACCTTGGTCCACTTGCTTCTCTACCCCAATTATTATGATCTTGTGTCGCTTTTTAGCCATCGTCACTCTGCTGAGCTACAGTTTCCTCCTCTGGTAAAAGGAAATGACGGTTTAAGTTTTAAGGGGCTGTTGTGAAAGTTAAAATATATTAATGGGATAGTATATGTAAAAATACCTATTTAGGAAAATATGACTTCCATTGGAGGGTCAAGTGCTTCTTTCCTATCATGGTGAGGTGATACACATTCTTCAAGTAAATACTGGGGGAGATTTCAGACCTGTATTGGTGATGCAACAGCATATCACTGCTTGGACTCTTAATTAAAAAGCCTATTGGAGGAAGATTACGATTGCTGTAGGGGCAGAGGCAAAACTCATTCACAGCAATGTATCTTGCTAGGAAAGCTGCACATAAAACCTAAAGTCTAATTATTTGATTAAAGTAATTAAGGTGGCATCTTGACTCTTTTTGAGAGGTAAATGGACTTAAGATTTTTAAAAAGTGTGTAGATAGAAATTTTTTAAAAACCTAACTTAGAAACATACATGTTTAGCTATTCCTGTAGATGGCTAACTTAAAAGGCTTTTTCTTCCAGGTCAATATTCATTAACTCACATAATTATAAAAATAAAAACAAACCTCAAATCTCCCTCTTAAGTGGAGTTAATATAACATGGCAGATAAAACTTGGGCTTTGTTAGCAGGGAGCCCTGAATTAGTTCAGCATCCCCCCAGTTATTAGCTCTATGACCATTATGTCATTTAGTCTCTCAGCCTCAGTTTCCTCATTAGTAATATAATAATTCTGTTTCATACTTTACTGTGCTTTTGTGAAGAGATGATGGATGTAAAACACTTAGATTACCAGGCATTTGTGAAATTACAGTAAACTAAATGCATCTGAAAGTTACCTTAATTTTTTTGATATGAGAATATGAAATTGGCAAGAAAAAGTCTATCCCCCACCCCCTAAAGAAAAATTATTTAGCTACACACTGAAATTCTAATTGAAAACATGAAGTTTGTGTGAGTGTATGTAAGTCAAATGCCTGCTTTTCCCTATACAGATAAAAACAAGGATTTTCTTCAGAGTGATTTACTCAGTTTACCTGATTGTAACTATAATGGCATTGCATATTTTCACAGAATATTAAGATCTGAGATTCCGTTTACTTATTCCTTTGCTCCTTGATAAACATATATAAGACATCTACTGTTTATTATTATTAACAATACTCATATGAGTAATGAGTGCAAAGGTGAATCAATCATGAATCTTGCCATCAGGTAGCTTGTGCTCTGGCTACAGAGATAAGCTATGTAAAGAAATAATACAAATATACTGAATAATAAGATAAATGGTACAGGATATAAATGGAATACTAAGTATTTGAGCAAAGATTATTTCTAGTTGAGGGATTTGGTTGCTGAAGAGCCTCGAAGGTAGCATATCATGAACAAAGAAACAACATTAAAGAGAGCAGTGAAAAGTTGGTGCCCCCAGAAGTTAAAACCATGCCAGAGTGAGGGGACATTAACAAAATTCAAAGGTCTACAGTGGTCCATTTGTCCATGGCACTTCTATAAGTAATAATTCAAGTGGTTCTCTTTTTCCTACCCTAGGCTGTATCACTTACTCCTATTAGTGCCATGGCTCAGTGAGGCTTTATTTTTATGGAGGTGGTAGGGTACAGATTAGAATATCCTTAGAGTCCTGATGGGAGCCAAGGTGGAGGGCAAAGGTATAGTTTGAAAATGCATCCCTTCCTCAATATTCTAATATATCTTCTTACTGGGAACCACTGATTGGCACTGTTTCAGAAGTACATTTCCTGCCTTTAAAAAATCCTGAAGTAATATCAAATTGCTTCCCCCTCAACAGCCTAAGCCAAAGGAGTCTTGTAATCTTGATATAAGTTTGTAATAGAGTCTGACTTGGTTTTTGATGTTTAGTTGACTTTTCAAAACCCATGATTCCCTCTTCTGCCCTGTATCTAGATATGACATTAAAAAAGCTGAAGCTCAGGGCCGGCCCGGTGGTGCACTGGATAGTGCGCCGCTTGGGAAGCGCGGCGGCGCTCCCGCCCGAGGGTTCGGCTCCCACATACAGACCGGTTCCCGCTCACTGGCTGAGCGAGGCGCGGGAGCAAC
>NW_007732018.1:96298-110520 GCF_000696425.1 Galeopterus variegatus
TTGCGATCCGTTGCCGGACATGGAAAAAAGACAAAAAAAAAAAAAAAAAAAAAAAAAAGCTGAAGTTCTTCCACCTTTGGTGCCAGTGTGTAGTTCAAACCACATAAGCCATTGCCCATGCATGGGAACCCTCACTCCAGCACTACCTCTGAGCCATTAGAAAAAGCCGAGCTGGTCCCTTTTCCCTGCTCAAGCTATTTCTGGACCTGCTTGGGAGCCCATACTGCTCTCCGCCAGAAGGCCTAATTATGTAAGTAATAAACCTTTTCATACCTATTTGTTGCAAGTGTAACATCATCAGTCTCAAAATCTGAACCAAGTTTTGGGTGGGCGTTTCCTCCTCTCCACTGTAGGATGACTATAGCAGTTGATGCAACTAGCAGGGGCTCTAGGAGATCATTGCCACCACTGGAGGGCTTTCTTCTTTTGCTCTGGTTTGGTAACTGGGTATGTTGCTGACTAGCATATATTTGAGCCACTATCTGCTGGCGAGCTTCTGCATTGAGCTGTGCTGCTTTGTACTGCATTTGCTGAACCCTACTAAGGCTCTGTTATAGATTTACTCAGCTAAGTTGGAAGTTTTGATAGTTGGCATTTGAAGACAATCGTAAAGTGTCCCTAGGTCATGTGTCTTGGTCCGGATCAATCTGTAATTCTCAGATTACAGAAGATACAGAAATACAGAAGATTGAATTGTGTGTCTAGATTCCAGCATAAGCTGTGACTCAGGGGAATAACTTATGCTGTGACTTTTGGTTGTCTTAATCAGGCATTGCTCGCATTCTATAGACCCTCAAGGGAAATACTGATAACCTGTGCAATATGCAGGCCCATTGGTGGTCACACGCAGAGGAAGACCATGTAGAGAATGCTATGGTCCACACTCCTAAAAGTAGATGACTCACTAGAACTTTACAAAATGCCTGTGCTGCTGCTACTGCCTATGTCACCGTGGTCAAAAAAAGATCCTGATCCTCAGGGTTAAATGGAAAAGCACCTATGGCACCCCCATGTCATAGCCAAAGGGTTCACTCAAACCCAATTTAGTCCAAGGTCTTTAAACACATGAAGCAACTATTGACATAAAAGGGAACCCAATCTTTAATATGGATCTGTGACTCTCTGAAGGAAGAAACATAAATATGAGCAAGATAGAGAGAGCTCCACCACCATCACCACCGAACTATGTACAGTAACCACCAAAAGAAAAAAAAAGAAGGATACGGTGGGAGGAAACAAACAAAAAACTGAAACAAAGGTCCACAATTTGACCCACTTGTAAATCCAAAATTTACTAAAAATGTATACAGCAGCAAAAAAAGATAAAAGCTTGCTAATCGGCTTTTGTACCTGGACAGCCTTGGTTCTAAACTAACTTTTAACATCTACTGATATGCACCAATTGTTAGACTTCCATGGCCTTAATTAATACTGAAGCTTAAATTAAAATTAAACCTGGGAATTTGCCTATATTTAAACAAGGTACCCCTATAATCTTAGGGGTGTTACTGAGGACATTTCAAGACGTATAAGGAAGACAAATAGCATGCCTCATCGTAATCGTAAGAATTACTGCCTTGCCAAAATTCCCCATAGCCTTAGAACCCATTACCCTAAAATATCCCAGAGGGGGCATGGACCCTGACCCAGTGAGTAATAAAACTGAATTAAGTCTTTGGCACTTACAATCAACTTCTCCTCCCCAATTGGTTAAAATAGTGGATATGGCCCAGTTTAAATTAAAACAGGGCCTTCAAGATTTGAAACCCATAAACCAGACCTATTTAGAGAAGAGTGATTATCCCCATTGCTTCCCCATTTAATTGCCCAATTTAGCCTGTTAAACCTAGAAAGAGTGAATGACACCTCATAGTGGATTACTGCAATCTTAATGCTGAATTTTACCCATTAAGGCTCTCATACCAAATACTATTAAAATTATTAACTCTATCCAGTCAACAACTAGTAAATACTTTCCAGTCATAGATTTGCCAAATAAGCCTCAGCCACACACCCCTGACATCTGCATCCAGACTGGTGAGTCCCCGAAAACTGGGGTGGGGGAGTCAAAGGCCTCAGCAGTGTCCCCCCAACGTCCTCATCCAGCCTAGAGACAACCGAGCTGCCACTGGAAATCCCCCAGGTTTCCAAGCCGTAGTCCGGGAGCGGGGGCCTCAGCCATGCCCTCCTGCCCTCTGCAACCAGGCCAACGAAGGAGCTGGCCATGGGCCAGCCCTGCTCCCCCACCCACATCTCTATCCCTCTCCCCCATCTCTCTCCCACTGCTCTGCAACATCTTAGAATGTAAAAAAAAAAAAAGTAAATAATTAATAGAAGTTATGTACAGTGCCTATTTTAACAGCCTCTTAGCCACAGCTTACCTTCCTCTTCAAAGGGACACAATACTCCTTTATTCAGCTACCCATGGTGTATCTCAACAGTCATGCCTTCACACAGTCTTGGCAGATAAGATTTTAACCACATCCAACTTTCTCCAGGAGCACAGTAATGACATCACACTGATCACTTCCTCTTCCAAGAATATTCATTTTACATACTTAATGAGGACAGACACAAAAGAGCTCACCAAAAAGGCTGGACCACTGTCCCACACATAGTACAAGATCCTGCCACCTTGGTTAAATTCCTGAAAGCCATTCTGCCCCTTACACTGTCAAGAAACAGTCACAATATTAAAATAAGCCCAATATCTTTTTTGCCTTTTTTAGCTCTGGAGACAACATATTCCTCATTTACAAATTCTACTTAAGTCCATTTATACTGTTTACTCACAAATCATCCCACCTTGATTGGGACCCAGTACAACAAAAGGCTCAAGAACTGCAATACAACAGGCACTCCAATCAATGCCTCCCAGAGGGTCCTTCACTTTACAGGAAACCTCTGTTTCTTGAAGTCTCTGGACCACACTGGATTACCATAAATTGCCTGTAGACATCTGGTGCAAGAAACTGCCTCCTCAACCCCACACTATATACCATTAGAGTGCAGTTGCTGGCTGCATACTGGGGTCTCCTGGAAACAGGCTGGTTGCTCAGGGCTTGTGACCAGCCATACCCAGCTACACAATATGCCTTCGGTCATAGAAGCAGCATCCTGAAAACTCAACATAGCTACTAAGGCCTCCTTGCTACAGCATAGAGCCAAACCTCGTATTTCCCATCTGTAGGCTGGGGTGACCCCCTCCATCCTCAGTCCCTTGCCAGATACCATAATGCTGGTGAAAGTCATCCCTTCTTCTAAACTCCTTGGACATCTGGGAAGCTCCTTGGGGGTCAACTGAATGAATAGCAAAGGGAGTTTGTACACTTTATAGATGGTATCACCACCATCATATGTGATGAAGCTTGCTGGAAAGCTGCTGATTTTTAGCCCTTAACTGGGACATCCCCGATAATGGGACAGAAACAAGAGTTAACATGACTGGCCAAACTTCATGCAGTCCTTTTAGCAATGGATGCCCTGGCCAACAATTAGCCCCATCTGAACAGTTCCGTAGACTCTTGGACCATTGCCACTGATCTTCTCATCTCCAGCCAATGGTAGCAAAAACAGTTCCCTATCCAAGGTTGCCTCCCTGGGGTAAAGAACCCTGTGAATCTCTTGCCTCACAGATACCCATAATTTAAATCAAGTTCAGCTCTACACATACTAAATCTATAATAAAAAGGCCTCACTAAGAACACTCCTTTCAGTGTTCCTGACATTATCGATATTGACCAATGCACTAAATTTACTTCTCAAAATACACAATGTGAGGCTCTTGTTAAAAGCATTTAAGGGAACTTTCACTTCCCTTACCAGCCTCAGCCTGCAGGCCTCATAGAAAGCCAAGATGGCTTACTTAAACAAGTTCGAGTGCAATTAAATGAAACATGGCACATTTCAGCCATCAATCAACTATCAGGGGTGAATTGTAATAAAGATTCTGGACTCCATTTTTGATATTTGACAGCTGACAGCTTTCAAGGCCCACTACTCCCCCTTCCCTTTCAGCCTCACATCTGGGAAAGCTGATAAGAAAATCTAGGTGCTCCTACCTTTGATGTCAGAAGCAAGTTCAAAGCATGCAAGCCCCAGGTAGCACATGGGAACTGACCCCAATCTCCCTCTCCCCCCAACCATGATATAAAAGCCAAACCAGTCTCCTTTCTCTACTCTCTCAAGCCATTTTGGACTTGCTTGGGAGCCCCTCTGCTCTCCCCAGAAAGCTTCACTGCATGAATGATACATTTTTTTATACCCTGTTGGTGTGCGTGTGCCATCATCAGTCTCAACATCTGAACCAAATACTTGGTGAGAGTCCATCTACTACTTCAGAGTAACAACAAATGTTTAGAATTAAGTATTGAAAATAACTTCATATTATGATAAGTAAAATTTTCACTAATTTCTGAGCAACCACACAAATAAAGCCATGTGCTTTGTGAAATGAAATGTAATATTTAAACTTAAAAAAATAATAAATCTCCAAATCCCTCAGGCCTTAGGATCTGAAACTTGTTTGTAACACTTAATGATTCTGTAAAAGTGTTAGAAAATTACATGAAAAATATAATGGCTCAAAGGATGGCGAGGGGATTGGACGTGCATATTTCTTCACCTGATCCAAGGCTCGGGTGGATCTAGGAGAATAAAACTTGCACCAATTAATAAACTGAAAGAAAGGTCACATTCAAATGGGCACTTTACCCTGGACCTTCTATAGAAGGCTAATTGTTAGCTAAAGGAAAGGTGCTAATGACCAAGCCAAAACCCTGAAAGTGTGTATTCTTCCTTTCCGCTCTGGTGACTATAGTCACACATGCCTGTTTTTTCTCCTCAATGAAATGGAAATATGAACTACAGCCTACTTAATATGTACTAGGACCCTTCTTCAATGCCCTATTCCATTTCCTGTGAGTAAAAGCTGGCCCACAATGAACAGCAGCATGGGCAGCTTCTCCGAATGAAATAAAGCCTCTAGAAATAAAATGTCAGAAACAATACCGGATGTGGCAGAGGAAAGTAGCTCCCTAAGAAAACAAATTGCAAAGAGGGAAATTTATTTTTATTCTGGAAGATACTGTCTTCTCTATGACTTCAATTACCTGTGCAACTAGGTACCAAAACCTGCATTTTTCAGGTCTTACCTTCTTTTTGATCACCAGACGGGTATGTATCCAATTGCCCATTTTATATTGCCAATTGCATATCCCTTAGGAACCTGAATTCAATTCAAAACTGAATTCAGCTTTACCATACCTGTTGCTCTTCCTTTGTTCCACCTAAGAAACACCAGCATCCACTTAGAATTTAAGCCAAAAAGCTTGGCACCATCTCTAATAATTTTTCTCACCTCTCTCCTCTTACCTTCTACCATTCAATCATAAACTTCTCATCATACTAGCAACTTAATATTTTTCACATCTTTTTATTCTTGTCTTCATCCTCATGGCCACTAAATTTTAAGCTGCTATTATTTTTCTGCTTGAAACACTGCTACAGTTTTCTAACTGGTGATTCCTTCTCTAATCTAGCATCCCATATATACTTCCTCCCATCCCAGTCAATTACTATTCCACACTGGCCAGAGTCAAATTCTAAAGTGCAAATTCTATCATAACACATAAAACCTTCAAATGGCCTTTAATTGTTCCTTACAAAATCTTAACAAATTCCTTAGCATGGTCTACACACTCCAGTGGGACTTAGAGTTCCTGTCTATCTTCCTAGGTTTGTCTCACCACAGCTTCAAACCCTCCCTAGCATTCTGCTCCATCTACATTTTTTTCTCACCTAAAGGACTTTTTTGCACATTCTTTTCTTCCTACTTGAAACAATTTCCCTCCCCCTACCCACCTATATTAGCCTAAATCTTACCTCCCTCAGGTCTTCCTGAATGTCTTTTCTGATTCACCCCACTGTTTGAGTCAGATGTGCACAACACATTTTATGTTTCCTCCTCTAACACTTACACACTGCATTGTGAGTTTCCTCATTACCTACCTATCTCCAAGACTAGAATGAGCTGTATGAAGGCACAGCAACATTTAATTTACTCCTGCATCCACAACACTTAGCACACTACCTGAAACACAGTAGGCACTAAAAATATCGCTGAATAAAACTAGGGCAGGGGGTCAGCTTACCTCATATGTTTATATTTATAAACACTTTGGGTAACAATTAGCACCAGCTGTTTATGCCACCTACTGCTCTTCCCACCAGCTGCCTCCCTGAATCACCAAGTATAGCTGCAATGAAAATGGGGTATGGTTGAAAGGTGGAAGGAGTGGTTCCCTTTGATTTGCTTTTCCTTAGAGACTCTTCTCAACTATAAAATAATTGAAAGTTGTGTTCCCTTCTGGACACAACCCAAACTTTGTCTTGGTGCACAGTCACCATTAGAAGAGAAAGCTCAAAAATAAACCTTCCAGGGCCAGCCCATGGCTCACTTGGGAGAGTGTGGTGCTGATAACATCAAGACCATGGGTTCAGATCCCTATATAGGGATGGCTGGTTAGCTCACTTGGGAGAGTGTGGTGCTGACAACACCAAGTCAAGGGTTAAGATCCCCTTACCGGTCATCTTTGTGAAAAATAAATAAAAAATAAACCTTCAATCGTGTGGTATAGAAACTATATACCTCAATAAAGCTGTTAAAAACAAAAAAGAGATACCTCTGGACACATGGTCTCTTAAATTGCCTCTAAACACTCTTTCTTGGATGAGGGAGCAAACAGAGAGAGTACTAATTTTGTTCAAGTCCTAATCCTGTTACTAATCTATGGTTCTCTTCGAGCAAATTGTTTCTTCTCCCTAGGCCTCCATTTACCCCATCTATATCAATAGATTATTAAATTAAGGATCTTTCCAGTTGTAAATTTCAATGATTCTGGGGCTCTAGACCCCAGGGGCTTCTTGAGCCAAGATCTCCAAAAAGAGCTCTCTATCTCCTGGACATCCCTCAGATGAGAGGGAATAAAGAAGAGAGCCCTAAAGACAAAGGACCCTAATGAGGAAAGCCTGGGATCTAGGACTGGCACATTTGATGAAGACACCATGGCCAGCTCTGACCCAATGGACCAATGGTCAAGTCAATCTGTAAAGCCTGTCTCAGAGCCTGCACTCTGACCCACAGACACAGCGTTGCTAGGAAACAAGAGTCTGGAGCCAGCTGGCTGGCATTACACATGCTTAAATCATGCTGATCTGTCTGCCACTTTTTTCACCCTTCCTGACTAAGTGCTTCTAATTGTTGCAGGGAGAAAAGGAATGCCTCTCAGAGAGAACACTCTGTTTGGAGTGCCCACTGTGGCTAAGTGATAGCAAAATGTAAATGGTGAGAGAATTGGAGCAAGAAAAGATAGAAGAAAGAGAAAGCAGGAGAGAATATCATTTGCCAGCTCTATGCCTTTAGATTTTCTATCTTACCTTCCCCCTTTCCCCGAATGTCAGTTTCCTAGGCCTAAAGATACCAATTCTAGAAGGTTGTTTTAGGGATTAAATGAAATTGTGTACATGAAGTGTCCAGCATACCCTCTGGCATATAGTGAGTTCTTAGTACTTGGCATTTGTGGTTATAGGGCAGAGGTAGGGCACATGGATTTTGGAGTCACAAAGTCCTGGGATGGAATCCTGTTTTTGCCTATTATCAGCCATGTGACCTTGAGCAAATGAGTTTTCTCATTTGGAAGATGAAGGTGATAATCTGGACTTCACAGCCTCGTTATGAAGATGATATAAAATCATGATTAATAGCCCCTTAGTAGGAATTCAACACATGTAAGTCATTGTTACACTTTCCTCTGTCACCTACTGCCCCAATGCAAACACACACACCTACACATTCTTCTTGAACAATATAAGCTTGGTATTCTGATGTGCAAACATGCCCCCTGTATCTCGCTGCTGGTCTCCAGGCTTCACTTGCTATCTGATAACTTTGCCTTTTATTCCCACCTCCAGGTTCAGGCAGAGCCCAAATTCAAAAGCTGGCAGATTAACCAGGAAGAAACAGCCATGATTTAGAATGTCTGGAAGGAAGAGGCCATATATCTTAGGCTGCCATCATCAGGACTGCAAGGAGCGACACCATTATTTTGTTTTGCTTGGGAAAACTAAGTAATAATAATCATCACTAGATTAATTATGTTTCAAAATAATAATGATAATAATAGCTAGAATTTCCTGAACATTTATTATATGCCAGGTACAGTGATAATCACTTTACAAATGTTTCATTTAATTCTCATAACAGAACTCAAGACAAGCTTCATTATACCCATTTTAAAGATAAGGAAATTGAGACTCAAAGAATCAAAAGTCCATGACCTAAGTCACACATCTAGCAAATGGGACAAGTGATACACATAGGTGGATATGTATGTTGCTCTTTATTGAAACTTACACCTTTGGTAAAGAGAGGGCACCAATAACTGACTTGTGTTGAGTTCCTACTGTGAGCCAATTAATCATATGATCTCATGTCATCTTCATAAGAACACTGAGGTTCAAATGTTTTTCCAACTATCCTTTGGTACCTCCCAAACTGGCCTGTTGCCTTCACTTAATCTGAGGTATTTGTATATTCAGCATCTCCTATTACTGACAGTTCTCAGCTGTGGGCAGAGGCAATAGAAGCTCCTCTAACTGCTTGGGAGAATGAGGCACAATGACATTCAAAGTTCCAACAAAGAAGCCACTGACATTCCTCAGGAGCACCTGAGGGGATCCAAGCACTATTGCTCCTAAATGGCCCCGGAGGACTCAGCCTTCCACAAAGGTCCCAGGTCTTCCCACACATCCAGCTTTGCATCTGGGCCCCCTTGCCCGGAATCTCCTTCCTCTCTACCTCCCCAGCTGGCAAAGGCCCACTCAACCTTCAGGGTTCTGCTTAGGCATACTCTCCTCCAGAGAAACTTCCTAGCCCACTCTAGGTGGGTTAGGGACCCATTTCTCAGCCTCCCCACCCTCCATGCACATGTACACCTTATGCTCTCCTCTGTGACAGCATTTTTTCAAAAAGGTTGTAACAGTCTGTGCCTCTGTTAGTCTTGAGAGCAGAGACTGTGTCTCACTTACACTGGCATTCTCAGCACCTCACACAGGACCGGGCCTATATTAGGGGCTCAAAGCACAATTGTGGAATGATGGAGGGATGAAAAAGGAAAAAGGGAAAAATGAGAGGCAGAGGGGGAAGGAAAGTGCCCTTGTGGTGTGGTATCTCAGAGGACTGTCTGTGAGTGAGGCTACTCTCAGGTTGGTAGGTTAGACCTGCTGATAATGACCCAGGGAAGGCAAAAGCTTCAATCTGTGTATCTGTGCTCCCTCCAGACTATTTTATTCTCACTAAGGGGCTGAAGACAGAGAAATAACAAAAGCTCCATATCCATCTCCAGGAAAATGCCATGTTCTTAATGAAAGACTGTTGAGAGAGAAAGGTCCTATCTAACAATCTGCTCCCTCAGTCCCTGCATCTCCTGCATGGGACTGGGACAGGGACAGGAGAATGAGTATGGTTTGGCTCCAGATAGAAATAAATCAGGGTAACTAGTTTACAGTTACTAGTGTTAATCTCTTGTTGCTTCCCCTAAGAAGAGGGACAATGGGGACAATCTCCAGTGCTTCAGAATGTGTTTTGTTCATGTGTATGCACACACGTGTACTCCCAGATAAGACCATGGGCAGCCTGCCAATGACTGTACTATCTATGCGTATATAGGAGGCTTTGGCAACCAGTCATGTTTGAATTTTCTCTAAGTTTTTAGGAGGGGGAAGACCAAACAATGCTTCTAGCTGGTTATTAAGCTTCTCCCTTTGCAACTGCAGATTTTAATTGATCCTGTAAGGTGACCTCAACTTTCGCATCTGTAGAATGGTAATGGAACTGTCCATTTAGCTCAGTTAGTTAGACCATGGTGCTGATAAAACCAAGGTTCAGGGCTCAATCCCTGTACTGGCCGACCACCAATGGGAATGGCTAACCTACATGGGAATGAAAAACACCTTACACACAGGTCACTATTTGCTTACTCTCACACCCACGACACACATTGCTAAGCGATCACTGCATTCTTTACCACTGAGCCAGGTCTTGGCCAGAATCTCAATGGAGTATTCCAGGTAGCCACTAACATTTTATTGTAAGTGGCACATAAAGAGAAACTCAGGCCTGGCTAGATAATTGGTAAAGTCTCTTCTAGCTCTGGCTTTTTCGAGTTTTTCCTTAAAATGCTGTCCCCAAACTAAGATTTTGAAGCAAGTTGTGCAGGGGTATATTGGTGAGTAAAGAGAATATTTCCACCCATGCTCAAGCTGAGGGTCTACCTCTGAATCTTAGCTCTCCTCAATTCTTTCAACTGTGGATAAGAGAAACAGAACAGGAGAGAAAATGGTTCCCTTGGGTTTGATGCCAACATCTAAAGAGTTCTCTGAGACTGCTGTGGTGTAGTTGGATGAACACTGACTTCATGATTAAAGCAGCCTGAGTTCAGATCCCTGCTCTGCCAAGTTCCCTGGTGTGAATTCTGACAAGTCACCTCACCCTTCTGAGCCTCAGTTTCCTCAAGCATGAAATGCAGATAACAATGCCTGCCTCACAGATTTGTTGTGAGGAGTAAATTGGATGAAATAATGCACGCGAGAGTGCTTTGTGATTTGCACTGCGCTGAGCACATGCAACGGATTATTATTCTTGGTGTGCACCAATACGAAAAAGACGAGGGTGTTCTGTTCCAGATGGACTCAATCTAAACCGGGGAACAAATGCTTTTTTTGGTAATTTCATCTTGTGGAAATGGCAGTCTCATGGGCCTATTTGTGTTTAATGAACCACATCCTGTATCATCTTTTTACATGGTTCTGAGGAGAGATAAGTTGGCTCTCTCCTCTGATGTGCTGCAGACTAGAGAATGTCCAGCCCATATTTAACCTCTTCTGGTCTCCCTGCTCTCTCCAAGAAAAAATACTAGACCAATCCTACAAACAGCTTCACAGAAGCCAACATGCAAAGGGAGAGAGGAAAGGGACATTTAGCCAACTCCTACCACCACGCTAGGACCCTTAAATAGACTAATGAGGCCAGGCTGGGATTTTTAACCTGTGTTATAGTTGAGTGCAAGGCTCAGAGGTGACTGCCCTGGGGTTACCTGGTTAAGAAATGGAGAAGCTAGATTTATCTGAGTCCAAAACTAGTGTTCTCATATCTTCAGAAAGTATATCAAATATACCAGTAGTCTTTATCCTTTGAAACTACAGGAAAGCTATGAAAAGTTTCTTCCCAAATAAAGCACAAAATCAGACAAACAACACTGTGCCTATAATATTAAGGCATTTATGACCTTCCTTCCCTGGTTCATTCATTCATTCATTTCAACAAACATTACGGATGCTATTTATTTGCCAGGCACTATTATGCCACAATGGTTAGTTAGCCAAGCAGACATGGTTCCTACTTACAGTGCAGTAACAGAGACACACATAAACCAGTGAATATGAAATTACAAACTGAGGTTATGTGTAGCGTCATTCAATGAAAAAATGTAGCAAAGGATCCTGACCTTGCCTGAGGCTTCTTTAAAAGTTTCCTGAGAAAGTGACATTTGAGTTGAGTGATCTGAAGTGATCTAGACAAAAAAGAAAAAAATTAAAACAAACAAACAAAAAACCAGCAGAAAGCCCAAGATGCAGAGGGACTGCAGTTTGTTCTAGGACCTGAAGGAAGGTCAGTATGACTGAAAAGTAGAGACACAGGGGCTGAAGGGGTTGGCAGGGAACAAATCAGATCTGATAGGGCCTGGGGCCATGGGAAGGAGTTTGGAAATTATCCTCAGGGCAATGACAAGGTACCCGGGAGTTTTAATCCAAGAGATGGCATGATGAAGTCTCCATTTTAGAAACATCCTGTGATGGTTAATTTTATGTGTCCACTTGATGGGACTATGAAATGCAGATATTTGGTCAAATATTAATCTGACTGTGTCTGTGAGGGTACTTTTGCATAAAATTAACATTTGAGTTGGTAGACTGAGTAAAATAGATTGCCCTCCCTAATGTGGATGGGCTTGATCCAATTGGTTGAAGGCTTAAATAAAACTAAAAGGCTGACCCTCCCTAGTGTAAGAGGGAATTCCTCCTGCCTGACTACCATGAACTAGGACATTGGACTTTTCTTGCCTTCACACTCCAACTGAAACATCCTCTTGGTTTCAATCCCAGCCTTCAGACTAGAACTTACATCATTGGTTCTCTTGGTTCTCAGGCCTTTGGATTCAGACTGGAACTAACTACACCATCAGCTATCCTGGGTCTCCAGCTTGCTGACTGCAGATCTTGGAACTTCTCAGACTCCATAATCGTTTCAGCCAATTTGTTATGTCTCTCTCTATATCTGTACACACACACACACATATGTGTGTGTGTGTGTGTGTGTGTGTGTATCCTGTTGGTTTTGTTTCTCTAGAGAATGCTGACTAATACGCATCCTCAGGGCTTCTGTGTGGTTTGGATTGATGGGGTGCAGGGGTGGAAGCAGGGAGAACGGGGGTGGGGAGGAGGCCAAGGCTGGAGTCCAGACAAGCTGTGAATGTGGCTTAGGATAGTGTAGCAACAGTGAGCAAATTCAAGAGCTATTTGGGAAGTGAAACTTATGGGGCTTGGGATGGTTTAGAAATGGGGGGAGTGAGAGAGAGGGAAATGTCGAGAAGGATTCCTAGGTTTTTGGCTCTCCCTCTACATAGATACTGGTGTTTTTCACTAGAATGCTAGAAAAGTACTAGGTTGTGTGGGGTGGAGTTTGGGCAGGCAGGGGAGCTAGCATGACAGCAAGTATCAGAAGGAAGCTTGGAGCTGGAGGAATAAAGTGGGAGTCATTGGTGTAGGGATGGCAGATGGCAACAGAGAGCATGACTGAGATCCCCCACAGAGACAGTCTAGGAAGGGGTGCCTGCAGGACACGCTCCTCGAGAACAATAGCATTTACTGGTTTGGCAGAAGAGGATGAACCTGCAAAGCATAGAGAGAAGCCACAGACAGGAAGGGAGGTGGGAAACCAGGAAGGCCTGGTACCGGGGAATCAAACACAGAAAGTGCCTCAAGCAGGAAGCAGTCAACTCTGTCAAATGCCACTGAAGGGTCAAGCAAGATGGGAACTGAAAAGTGCCCGCAGGTTATTAAATCACTGGGGAAGTAAACCAGTGCCCTGCAGGTCTCAGATCCCCAGAACAACTCCTTTCATGTCTTATTGCTGTCTTTGAAGCAAGTTACCTCAGGAAACTGAAAGCTCTGGAGAGTTCTCCAGCTCACATCCAGCCCCTTGGCCACACCTGTCCTCACAAGAGGAGGTGACATTTGACTATATTTTTCCCTTCTGCTCCCCAACCCCCAACCCCTAGGCTGCCTTTCAAAAGCCAAAAACTCCTTTAAAAAGTAGTGTATGAATGTTTCAGCTGACATTCAAAAGTTCATTGTAATTCAAATGAAAATGCAGAAATGCATTCCCTTAGACAGTCCTGGAAAGTTACAGTAGAGATAAAATACCCTTTAAAAGTGGTGATCAGTGTTTATCCATGGAGACATCTTTTTACTATAGAATCTCCCAGTCTAAGCTCAAGCCATGCCAGCTTCACATGGAGAATGTCCTTGCACCGGGGTCACTGAGGCAGTAAACTTGGAAAAGCCATGTTAATTGCATACATTCTTTCGCTTCTAGGCTTTCTTTGTCTCCCCATTTCTTTGTGGATTTTGGTTTGCCTTTGTCTTTTTGTTTTTCCTCCTCTCCTTTCCTCCATCCTCAGTCTCTGCACACACTCGCACACACACACACTCACACACACACACACACAATGAACAATTCCTTCACATACACACACCCTTTACTTCCCATAGTCACTTTCTCTGTGAAAAAGAATGCAACTGACAATTTAGGAAACATATCATATCAGTAATTTCTACATCTACGGAATGACGGAATAACAAGAGTCACAGATCTCTTTTGATACCTCCCTAGTCCTGCTCCTAGGCTCCCTCCCTCCACTGGCTCCAGACCTGCAGCTAAACTCACAGAGGTTCCCTCCCCACCCAGGACAATCAACCACTGCCCTTGGTTCTGAGACAACTGACAAAGGATGGGAGTAAATTAACAGCTATATTCTCCCTGCTCATACACACATGTGCACCTACCTGCACACACACACACACACACACACACACACACACAC
>NW_007732018.1:111779-117075 GCF_000696425.1 Galeopterus variegatus
TAACTGAGCATAGCTCTTTTTCCCAATGATACCAATGACTTCCACACAGATCAGTCAATCCTCAATTTATCAGAATGGGCCATAATATGATAGTGACTGGGTATCCTACCATGTGCCAGCCCCATCCCTCCTCCCAGCTGTCTACCAATGGATTTTAAAAGTCTATAACAAAAATAGTGAAATGTTGGGAAACTAAGGCAGGCTAGTAGTGAACGATGTAGGGACAGAGCCCATGTCTTATCCACTGTGGTGCCTAGCACCTGGCACAACATGTGCAGAGAGGAAGCACTTGGGAAATGTTCACTGAACCAAAGAATTGATGAATAATAAATGTGACTTTGTTTTTTCCTGTGGGTTGCACACTAAGAAGCACTTAGGGGAATGAGAGTAAAACAAACCTCTAATGGGAAACATTTTAATCAGGCACATTCACCCCAACTCCCCTGGCTTCCCAGTAATTTCCAGTGGCTGCCTCAGAGCATAAGAATGGTGAGGGCCCAATCACTGGTAAACCTGGAAAGGCTGGGACATTTGTTTCTAATGTCTGGGGACACTGGGTCTAGGGAGAAGGAAGCACTCAGCTCAGGTTGGGATTCAAACACTATCTCCTTCACTAATGAACTGTATGATGTGACAAGCCCCTTCTCTTCTCTAAGCTCCAGGATTCCCTTCTACAAAGGGATTCGTGAGTACTCTTTCCTTCTTTGCTTTGTTTTGTGGGGTAGATGGAAGGATCAAAGGAAGGATCTGCAAACTGTAGAGGTCAAATGTACGAACGTTCATGGTTGTTATCCATGTCCTGTTTGGCCTATTTTCCCCAACCTCCCCTTCCAGGCTTGGCCCTTCCAGTCAAGAAGCCACTATCTGAGTCTTAGATGTCT
This sequence comes from Galeopterus variegatus, assembly GCF_000696425.1. NCBI lineage: Eukaryota > Metazoa > Chordata > Mammalia > Dermoptera > Cynocephalidae > Galeopterus > Galeopterus variegatus. Next base: position 112,661 of record NW_007732018.1, read on the forward strand.
AAGACTCAATAAATTTCAGAAAATCCTGGAATCCCTCCCCCTCCTGCTTTCTACCACTCTGGGTTGAGAGGACATTTGCAGAAACTGTGCTCTTCTAATGACATATGTAGATCACAGGGAGAAATAAGGGCTGAGGTCACACATTAGCAAGGGCCAGGGTCAGGACTGGAATTCTCAGCTGTTGACCACCTTTTTTGTTCTATTTCAAGCTACTGTTTTTCATGTACCTACTATGTGCCAGGCTTTTTACCTGCATTATCTCATTTTAATCTCCCAAAAAACGTAGAAGGGAATTACAATCTCTCATTTAACATATGAGGAAATTGAGACTTAGAAGTTACTTTGCCCAAGGTTACCTGGCGAGTAGGTAAGAAGAGGAGTGAGGACGTGAAATTCCATCTGTCCCACTTCAACACAGCACTCTCTCTCCTGTTTCCACAAGCTCTGCCCCTCAGATTATCAGCTTACAAGCCCAGATTCATCCTGACCTGATGCCCAGTGTTTAGCATGTGTCAAAGGCACATAACCAATGGCTGGGGAAAGAAGGGATGCCAACTATCTCTGAATCCAAAGTATTATTTTGGCTCCACAGAGGCAAATTCCCAGCTTCTCATCTCCCCACTCCTTAGCATCACATCCAAACTAAAAAACCAAAACCAGAGGATTTAATGTACAATCTATGCGGTCACAGCAGGTGGAGATTGAGAGGAAGAAATACACACAACAGATGAGTTGGTTTCAATGTATTCTTATGCTCTTCTTGGGAGGAGGTATGGATGACAGAAGAAAGAAAAGTGCCTTTGCAGACCAGAAGCCCAGAGAGGAAAACACCAAGTTCACCCAGTAAGCTTGTGGCAAAGCCAGTTGTTGAAGGGGGGTGGTTTTTTCTGCTCCACTCTCCCATCTTACTTGTAAAGTGGGATTCCATGCATCCACTTTATAAGGAATGGAACTTTCTGGAATGAGAAAGTCTAAGGCCTGGAAGCAACCAAGGATGGAGATGGGGCAGAATTTAGCATCAGAATGGTGTCCCAGGCCCCAAATGTGGTAGGAAGCAAATTAGTTCAGTGGCCACAGTGAGCGAAGGTTTTTATAAACATAACCTAATTGTATTACTTCAAAGTCCTGAAGCTTATTGCCCTGTTTAATGATGTGTCACATTATTTATAGGGTAGCACAATGAGACTTCTATTGATTTAATGCACTTCCTTAAAGACTCTCATTGTCACAGCTATAAAACAGAGCTATTCCCAAGCAACTCAATTATGTCCCTGGTGCCTATAAACCACCCTGTGGCCCACATAGTTGCACACAGGACGCAGGAAGGGATGGGAGCACAACTGGGGATGTAAACCCTCCAAAGACTAAAGAAAAGGGTTTGGGACATGGCAAAGGCATGTGGATCAGGGCTTCTTCCAGTCAGGAATGTGTGGCATAGTGAGAGGCTCTAGACAGGGGACGGGAAGCACATGACTCTGTCCTGGCCCTGCCAAGAGGAGCTGTGTGAGTTTGAGCAAGCTTCCTCCTCTCCTCTAGCCTTAGTCCCCCACCCGCCCCCTGCACAACTGGCATGCTGAGCTCAATGAGACCTTTAAGGCCCCTTCTGGCTCCCACATTCTGTGGTTTTATGAGTTACAGTTGATTTTGTTCTTGCAAACAGGGTGGCTGAGCCATATGAAGAAAATGCAAGCAAGTTTTTAACATTGCTTATCACCCTTTTCATCAACTGAGAGCCTTTTGTGTACAATTAATTGATAACAATAGTATTAATTATAAGAAGAACTTCAGTATAGTTGAAAGAGGGAAAGGACACAGGCTTTTGCAACCAGCCAACAAGTCCTGGGTTCCAGTCCTGGCCCTGCCACTCACTAGCTGTGGATCTATGGGCACTTGATTTGGCCTGTCTGAGACTTGTTTTTTCATATGTAAAATAGGGGTATAAACACGTTGACCTATTAAAATACATATATGCATGTGTGCAATATTTCTAATGTCATCAAAATACTATTACATAAACAGCTTCCCTTTAATGTGGGAAGGAGACAAAGGTAGCTAGTTAAGTTCCCATTTCATAGGAAGCAAAACCTGACATAGGAAGGAAATGACTTTTCCCAATGTGAGTGGCAGAGACTGTTCTGCACTTGGTCTGGGTAATTCTAATTCTGATAATAGCTGAGAATCAGAGGGAAATAAGACCCGATGGCTCTCCATGAAGACAAAAGCCTGTCCATGGGACAGATTGGAAACTGTCCCCTTGGACATAAGGTGATCTCTTCCAGTGGAATGGAAACTCTTCTTGAGTTCTCTCAAGAATCCTGGAGAGAAGGTGTCGAGACACCACTCCCTAACCCCTGCCCCACCCTGGTCAGGTATTACAAGGAGAGAGAGCGAGAAAGAAAGAGCCTGCAGTAGAAGGCAAGAGTTCTGGGTCCGAGCCTGTGGCGCACTCGGGAGAGTGCGGCACTAGGAGCGCAGCAACGCTCCCGCCGCGGGTTCGTATCCTATATAGGAATGGCTGGTGCGCTCCCACCACTCCCTAACCCCTGCCCCACCCTGGTCAGGTATTACAAGGAGAGAGAGCGAGAAAGAAAGAGCCTGCAGTAGAAGGCAAAAGTTCTGGAGTCCAGAACACAAATTTGGGTCATCAGAAAATGTGTTAACTGAAAGAATCCTGAGAAATCATCACACAATCCCCTAACTCTGCCCATGGTAAAAATGAAGCCCAGAGAGGGACAGGGACTTGCCTAAAATCACACAGCTTATCGCAGTAGAGCCAGCATCTGGATCCTCAGCAGCTCAGTTGTCTCCCCAGCCACCCTACCTCTTCGCCCCAACCAGCCACCTCCTCCAACAAGCACTCTGGGCTTACCTTTCTGATACTGGAGCCACAGCTGCTGCTGGACTTTCTTGCTGGGGAAGTGGATGATGCAGGTGAGCTCTGATCCATAGAGGGCCTCAGCGATGTAGTGGGAGCCATAGTGCTGGATGAAGGACAGCAGCTCCTCCCGACTGCTCTCCTTGGTCAGGATCTTGAGAACGTTGGTGAAACCTGGACAGGGGAGGAGCATGTGGAGGTGGTCAGACTTGGGAGGCTGGTGGCTGGCAAATTATACAGCAGTAGCGGGGCTTTTTCCAGCATCGATTTGATGCCTTATCCCTCATCACAGGGGCAGCCTGGTAGCTGCAATAGTCCAAACATGCACATGGTTCCCTCACTTACACAGCAAAGAATTGCTCTCTCTGGTGGACACACAAGACACTACTACCAAGATAGAATCTACAGGAGAAGAAGGCCTAACCTTGGCAACCTAGACCATGAGGACTTGAAAGTCACAATCAGGAATTTAAAGCTGACGTCTTCTGACTGAGCAACTAATGTGTACCAGTAAAACTGCTAGATGTTTCACTCTCTTTATCTAATTTAACCTAAGCCACAACACTATTGTTGACAACAACAACCCCCAATGTGTAGATGAGTAAGTCAAAGCTGAGAGACTGTAAGTGACTTGCCTTGGCCCTCCAGCTAGAGGAGCTGGATTCAAACCCACTACCGTTCTCACTCTGAAGTGGATGCATTGTCTGCTACACTAAATAAACTAGAGTTTGAACTTTCCATGAGTAGAGTCTGGGACCTTCACTCGCCGGGCTCAGCCTTTATTCTGTGTCCACGGATCTGATCCTGGTTTGGCTTCCTGCAACATTGCCTCCCTTTCTCTCTCTGCTCTTGCCTCCCTGAAACAGTGGTATGGTCTCTCTCGCTAGACTGCCACAGGGCCTTCTTGCTGCTCTATTTCCCTTAGTCCTGTGCTAAGTCCTCAGCACCTGGCACGGGGACTGCACCACTAAATAACAGCTTCTCTCCCTCCTCTCTCCTTCCTCAAATGGGCACATGACCAAGTTATTCTTTCAGGGACACCAAGGCCTTCCTGAGCTCCTCCCTGCTACTGGATAAAAGCTCAGTGGCCTTAATTGGGTGTTCAAGGCCTACAAAGTCATCTCCCATGAGTCACCCACACCAGGTTTTAGTTCCAACAAAATCAGTTTTCTTATTTGTCCTGAATGTGACCTGAGATTTCCATCATCCTTTCTTCCTGTACATCCTTACTACCACCAACACATACACACACACACACGCAGAAATGTCTACCTGATAAGACCTGTCCACTCCTTGCCAAGTCACACCCATACACCCATGCGTCAAGGTCCCTGAACATCACCCCTCCTCCAAGAAGGCCTTCACACCATTCTGGCCAGCAACACCTACTCTCTGCACTTTCAACATGCACCACCATGAAAGCAGATGTACTGTCTTATTTGTCTCTGAATCTACAAATGTATCCTCCCCACACTCCCACCCCGGGTACGTGGCATAGTTCCTGGGGCAGAGCAAACACACCAGACACCATTATTGCAAG
>NW_007732018.1:117417-142889 GCF_000696425.1 Galeopterus variegatus
ACACACACACACACACACACACACACACACACACACACACACACACACACACACAGAAATGTCTACCTGACAAGACCTCTCCACTCCTTGCCAAGTCACACCCATACACCCATGCGTCAAGGTCCCTGAACATCACCCCTCCTCCAAGAAGGCCTTCACACCATTCTGGCCAGCAACACCTACTCTCTGCACTTTCAACATGCACCACCATGAAAGCAGATGTACTGTCTTATTTGTCTCTGAATCTACAAATGTATCCTCCCCACACTCCCACCCCGGGTACGTGGCATAGTTCCTGGGGCAGAGCAAACACACCAGACACCATTATTGCAAGAACAACGAAGTCTGTGCCACATCAAAGTAAAACATAAACGAGCAAGCTCCTCTCCAACATTAAAAATGAGCTCCAATTTGCCAACATTTGATTTACAAAGGGGTTTTCAGGAGCATCATTATTGATTAATTAAAGCAGACACACTTTTGTAGATCTAATAGGAACATCACAGTCTTATTCACAAGTGCAGTGTAAGGGGGTGGTGGGGAAAACAGAAACAGGGCGCAAAGAAAGGGTGCTTGATTAGAACAACCCTGCTCCACCAATCTGTTAACTCATGCAACTGGGTAATTAATATAGCAGAATTAATAATGAGATGGTTTCCATTAAGTAATAAATAACAACACCATGGAGATGTCCTGTGGATCTTTATCCAGGCAGACAAAATTGCAACCAAATCCCTGCTCTTCTCCCTATTCTGCTACTTACTAGCTGTGTGACCTTGGGCATGTTACTCAGCCTCTCTGACCCTCAGTTTCTTTATCTTAAGAAAAATGGGATAAATAATGCTTTCCTTGCAGGACTGCTGTAAGTCAGAAGATATGAAACGTTATAAAGTGCTTGGCAGATGTCAGCAGTAATTACTCATTGTACTTCCAGAGGTGAAGTCCTTCAATTCCCAGACTAAAAGAGCTCCATTTTGCTGATGAACAAAGTGGTATTGAAAAAGAAAATAAAGGTAAGAAAAGGATTCACAGATAATCAGGGGACACTCAGACAATAAACCAATGACAGTGTTATGAGTAAGAGCCACGGTAGAAAAACCGAGGCCAGGTCTCATCTATCCAGAAGCCTTCATTCGTTCTTTATATTTTGGTTTCTTTTCTTTTCTTTTTTTAAAAAATTTTTCCATCAAATGTGAGCACCAGCAACATGCTGATTCTCTATTAGTTTCTGAGGATACTGGAATAACTCGACCCAGCCCTGCCTGCAGCTCTCAGGTAGTGCAGGAGATAGACAAGACTCAGTTATGAATCAAGCATTTGTTAGTGCTTTGATATAGGTATTCAAGCACAGGGAGCTCCTTAACTGTTTTTGAGGGCAAAAGCCATCACAGAGCAGTTTAGTGTGTGTTAACCAAGGAGATCCAGGCAGAGGGAATAGCATTTGCAAAGTCACAGAGGCATGAAAGAAAATGTCCCACTTTGAACACTACAAATTGTCATCATCTGTTGGAGCTTAGGGTTCATGTGGGTAAACTGTGGGTGGTGCACATGTGGGGGTGGTTGAATAGGGGTTATGTTATTGTTGTATAGGAGATGGGCAGAAAAAAAAAAGAAAAAAAAACTAGCCATGAGAGAACAGAAGAATTGGTGGTGCCCAAGAAGAATTTGCAACCCACAAGCCTGGAATACTTTGAGAACATGAATGTGACTTAGATTGTTGTTTATTCCAACTCTCCTATTCGTCCTTCCACACCCTGCTCAGATACTGCAGCCTCCAGGAAGCCTCTCTGACTCCTCCAGAATGGACAGCTCCCTCTTCTATGCCACTGCTGCCCCATTATTGCGTTTATCCTACTGCAATGTATGGATGTCACTGTCTCAGCTTGTCCACCTTCCCTCCCTGGAAGCTCTTTAATGGGAGGCAGGGTACAGCCTCATTCCCTCAGTATCCCCAGTGTCAGCACAGGTCCCATGCTAAATCACTCCAAGTCCCTTGGCTGCCGGGCGGTGGTCCTCACCTGCTGAGAGGGTGATGGTGCTGAGCTTCACACGGTAGAGATTGCTCCGGACTCGCCACTGCTGCACCATGGGGTAACCCATGGCCTCGTCATACCTGATATCTCCTGGGAGAGGGAATAAGATGTTTACATGAGCCCAGAATTTAAACGTTTTATACCACCGTGCCCACCTCGCCCCTCTCACTTTGGATAATGGCCACCTCTTCGAAGTACAGGCTTTCATTGGGGTTGACAATTTTATCTGTACCCCACCTCCAGATCTCTTTCTGGCCTCTGATCTCAGCCCTGACCCTACTTTTTCTCTCTGTTCAACAGCTTGCAAGGTCCCTTTACTCTACAAGCAAGAGCAACCTTAGGACAGATGTAAGTCCCACCTAAGTCCATTGGCAACTTGCCACAGGACACCAGACATCTCAGTGCCTCAGTTTCCCCATCTGACACTGCAGCTATCTCTGCTGATCTTATTTCAAAGGCATGTCATGAGACTCAAATAAGGCAATAGGAGTGGAAGCCTTTTGGTAGCCTAGAAATGATGTACATGTAGACCAAGGTCAGCCCGCTACAGCCCATTTGTTATGTACCATCTATAGCAGCTTTCGTGCTATGACAGCAGATTTGAGCAGTGTCAACAAAGTCTAACACACTTATTATCTGTCCCCTTACATTTGCTGACCGTGTGCAGGTCATTGCCTATTAACATGGAAACGTGGATGTTCAGAAGTGTTACATAAAACACACATGTACATACATAAAAGTTTCCCATTTCAAGTAAGACAGAAATACTGGCTAAACTAAGCTAAACTGTGTGATTTCTCAGTACCTTGAACAGATTAATATGCATTTTAAAGTTCCATGAAGCTAGTACACAAACTTCTTTGACCATGGAACCTCTTTTGCACAGAGGATCAACTGGAACTCACGTTCCATAGAACGTATTTCGGGAAACATAGGTATCAAAAAATAAAGAAAAAAGTACAACAAAATGTTAGCAAATGCTTAACTTTGGGTGGTGGATGTATGAAAAATTCTTATTTCCTGATTCATATTCATTCACATTTTCTAAATTTTCTATGCTAAGTTTTGCAAACTCTCTTTTTTATAATCAAGAAAAAAATACATAAAAAGGAAATGTTAGTCACATCAGCAGTTATTATTACTGTTGTCATGTATCTATGCTTTCTTGTGCCTCTGCAAATATCAGGCATATTTTCTATCCTTTTCTCTTGTCCCCTAGTGAGGAGGCACTTAAGAACATATTTGATACCAAGATTAGAATAAGAATCTCATTGGAACAAATGATTTCTTCCTGGACATTACTGCAATATTAAAGCTGTACATTATTGTCGCCCTTTTTTTTTTTTTTCTCTTTAGCCTTTTCAGGAATAATATACTTTTTAAAAGGCTTTCATTTTAAAGAAAAATATTCATGATCCCCAAAGATATGTCCATTGGAGTGAGGTTGTTTTGTTATAAATATGTCCTCTGTTTATCTGCTCAGTCTTTCCTGCCCTTCCTTTGCAGCGGCTAGGGAGAAAAGGAGAGCAGGTGGAAGGAAAAAAGAGAGGGCTGTGTTTCTAACTCAGGGCAGAGAAAATAGTCTGCACAAGAAGATTCAGACAGCAGGTCCCAGGCCACCTCTACCCTTTCTATTACTGTTCATCTGTGTTCAAAGAAGGATTGGTGGGGGCATTGGTGACTGAGGCCTATCTCCAACAGAGGGAGGCAGAACATTCTGATGCAGGCTCTTGAGGCAGCTCTTTCATTTGGTGGCATTATGTCCAAAAAGAAACAAAAAACAAAAGAAATTTCTTCCAATTATCAAGTAATTTATACAGTCTTTCCATTAGAGCATAGCACCTCCCCATGGACCATGGAAATGTCTGGTTTGGTCAGTGGTGAATTCCCCATCACTGGAGATATCCAGAGAGGGATATTATAGATCTAAGTCCTCATCAGTAAGGAAGATTAGACTGGATGTCCTTTGTAGGTCATGTCAGCTCTGAAATTCTATGATCTTATGAAAAATAAAACTTAAGAGAGACATAGACATTCTTGAGCACATTTTGCAAGGCGTTTTTACATCCATGATTTCATCCAATTTACATCTGGACCCTCTTTGAGGTAGGACAGGAAATAAAACTTAAGAGAGACATAGACATTCTTGAGCACATTTTGCAAGGCGTTTTTACATCCGTGATTTCATCCAATTTACATCTGGACCCTCTTTGAGGTAGGACAGGTTAGGGGAGTGAGTTAAGATAGTGGATATGGCATCAGCTTAGAGGTCAAGACCAACTAGGCTTAAACCCTGACGTGACTATAGACTAGCTACATGGCCTTGGAGGAGTTGTGTGACCTTCTGAACCAATTTAAAAGAGGACAGTAATGCCAGTGAAGAGTTACATGGGTTAACACATGAAAAGTGCTTGGTCCCCAGGAGACCCTCAGTACATACGGGTTCTCTCTATGCCACCTTATAGGAAAAGCTCATGAAAGTTAGATGAGTTTCCAAACTCTTCCAGAGCTTGCAAGTGACCGGAGGGGATTTAAACCTAAGTCTGTCACATTGCAAGGTAATATCCCTTCTCAATGGGAAGTGATCATTTTCCCTGGACAATGGATAAGACACCCAACTACTGTATCACAAAGGCAGAGTCAAGGCCCTGACATCTTAGGAAAGTCCCCAAGAAAAGTAGGAGAGGAACTGGGAGAAGGCAGGGAGGAGCAGAAGGACATCCTGGGGTGGGAACGAAAATATGCAGCCTTAGGACGGCCTGAAAAAGACAGCTTCTCAGTAGGGGTAGAGAAAGTTTTAGGGGTGGGGAGCTGCAAAGTGGAGTGAAAAGGGCAAAAGACTTGGTGCTGTGGCACCTTGGTTCTAGTCCTGGCAGATATGCTGTGTGAACTTGGGCTGGTCCCTTCACCTCTCTGAGTCTAGATTCCTTATCTACAAAATGGGAAGTGTAATACCCACTGGACAGATGGCTCAGTGCCCACATACAAAAACAAGCTGTGTAACTCAAGTGTTTTCAAGCAGGACAGTCTTCTGGTTGAAGAGTTCATTTATTTTACTTTAGAATAATTTTTAAATAAACCAAGAAAACAAAATAGCAAAAGTGAAAAAAAGATCAGAAAATTGTCAATGAGATTAAAAAATACTTTAAGACTCAGACACAGAGGCAAAACCCTCACTAAGAAAGATTGTGCCTTTTCTGAGAGAGGCATTTCTCCTCAAAGATGGCCCAGCACAGAGTCTGGGGTCTTAGGGAAGTCCCTAGTTGTGCATAGCAGAAATCCAAGAAATGACAGGTCCCTTTCCCATCCCATCCCTCATGAAGGAGGAGGCCTGGCTGGGCCTGCCTTGGGTCTGCTGATGACTGATGTGCACCTGGGGACCGGGTGTGTGGTTGGGGAGACTAGAAGGGTCTCGCACGTGTGTCTTACCAGTGAGCAGCTGGAGGTCCGGGAGCGGCTCAGACAGAACCCCCCGGCACTGCTCCTCCACCGGCAGCGGGATCACCAACAGCCCATCGGCCAGCTGGGGGAAGTCCTTGATGAAGTTATTCTCCCTGTGGAGAGGAGCAGAGAGACTGCCAAATGGAGGAAGTGGAGAATTCTGGGGCTGAAGGGCCGGGAGGCAGGAAGCTGGTAGTCAGGGCAGCGACTCAAAGGTGAGTGGCTTTGCTGCGATGCTTCTGGCTCCCCGAATCCCAGTTCTGAGAACATGGTGCTAATGACAGACTCTGGAACCAGACAGGCTGGGGTTCAAATCCTGGCCCCCCGTCACTGGCTGTCCCATCTCAACAAGCTACTGTTCCCCTCCGAACTGTGGATTCCTTGTCTATAAAGTGAGACTTGATCTCAGGGCTGTTGTAAACACTTAATGAGATGAAGGTGTCAATTGTTTAAGACACTCTCCAATGCTCTACGAACATTGGCTGCTAAATGTCCCCTTGCATAAGCAATGACAATGGTCAACCAGGATGTGAGAGAACTGAGATCACTGTGGAGTGTTTGAAGAACAGAGGGGCAAGGTTGAGCTGAAGAAAAGAAGGCTTGGAAAATGGATGTTTTCTGTTAAAGTGCAAGGGTCCTAAGAATTCTTTCGGCTCCAACTCCTCCTTTTACAGATGGAGAAACTGAGGCCTGGAGGAGTGACTTGCTTAATGACAACCAATGGGTTAGACTCAAAGCCACGACTCCTGACTCCCAGACTGGTGTTCATTCCCTGCCTAACTTCTTTAGGGACTTCTATCCCTTCCAGGTGGGGCAATCCCAGGGAATGGAAGACAGAGCCCTGGGTGACGTGAGAGGCTGGTGGTGACGGTGCAGCACAGGGGAGGCAGGCTTCATTCTTCTAGACAACAGACCTGCCTATAACAGGAACAGCCTGCCAAGAGAGGTGGTGAGCTTCCTGTTACTGGGGTGTGTGAGCAGGAAACTTGATAGCCAATTGGCATGGATGGCATCAAGGGCATTTCTGTATTAAATCCGACTTTTGAGGTTGCTTTGTATTCAGAGCTCTTCAGAGTTAGAGACACTAATTACAATCTGGACAGGGAGGACGAGGGGGAGAAGAACAAAAAAGGGGGAGGGTGTTTACTGCTTCATTTTGCCACCTGGAGTGGGCAACCTTGAAAGGAAAATCAGAAAAAGGAAAACAAAAATATGTGATGCCAAAGCAATGCCTTTGAAGCCTGGATCTCAGGCAGTTCAAAAGCAGCTGGGAAAGTCTTGGGTGGCCCGGGTCACCTTCCTGTCTGTACTCCACATCTCTGCTCCCCACCCGGGGCTCCCGTCAAGCTCACCATGGATTCATACACTTGGTGAACACCTGCTCCGTGTCTAAGTCCAGAGGAGGTGACATTAGCACCATCTTCAACATCACCAGCATCACCACCATCATCATTATCATTGTCATCATCATCTCTATTATTTCAATTTGCTAGTATTTAGCTAAGCACTTACATCCATTTTATCATTTAATCTTCACAGCAACCCCACAAGAAAGATAAGATTATCTCTAAATTACAGATGAGTAACAATGAGATTCAGAGTTAATAGGTGGTAGAGTTGGGATTTAAACCCAGGTCTGGCGGACCCTGGGCCTGCCTGCCCGGGCATGCACGTGCATGATGTGAGTTTCTAGGTCCACATGTGCCATGTAAGCATGCTATTGTGTGTGGGTGTTCCATGTCAGTCTGAAAGGTCATACTTGTTTATGTCTGTATGTGCACATGATCGTGAGTTCCACCCAGGTGGTTATTCTTTGGTTTGTCTGTAAATCTGGGAGTGTGGAAGGGCAATGTGAATAGGAAAAGACAGCCTTCTGGGCAGCAGAAGTGCCACCACGTAGCATGTAACACTAGCCAGGGTTTAAGGGACTAAGTTTTCTCATGTTTCCTTTGCGAGGTGGCCTCTGGTGATACAGATCTTCTCTCAAAGATGTAGCGGGTTGGAGGGGTGTTCCATCCCACTGAACATACACTTGAGGTGGAGCCCTGTGCTGAGTGCTACAGACAGATAGACTGGATCCTCTGCTCGTCCTCTAGGTCTTCCCAGCATAGTGGAGGAGACACAAATTGGCCATGCAGAACAGTCAGTGGGGCCTGCTATCAGGAATTCTGTGTGGGCTGGATGCTTCTGCACAAGGGTTTCTTCCCCATGAGAACCCGAGCACTTGTTTCTGGGTAGGAGAGGCCAAGGGTGAGGAGGTGGCAATGGCTCTGAGGACCAGACTCCAGTTCCACATTGCATCCTACCTGCGTGACCTGGAGCAAACCACCCAAACCACAATTTTCCCATCTGTACAATGGGTATCATAAAAGTTACTCAGCCTGCCTTGATAGAGGGACAATAATAACCATAGCCTTTTATTGAGCACCTCCTATGCACCAGTCACATGCAAATACTTCATATTTAGTCTTCACCGAACCCCATGAAGTAGGTGCCATGAAGATCCTCAGTTTAGAGATTAAAAAGCTGAAGCACATAGAAGTTATGTAACTACTCAAGGCCACACGGCTGAGAAGTGGGAGACCCCAGGTGGTCTGGCCCCAGAGCCCACGCTCCTCATCACTGCTCAGGTGCAGGGTACAGGCACAGGCTGTCTGAGCTGGAAGGGCCATAGCACCCGTGGGCATTAGGCCAGGACAGGCCGCAGCTGAGAGAAGGGGCCTGCTGCCCATTACAACTAGACCACATGTCAGGGGCTCCATTCTCAGTGTGACATCACTGGTACTTACACCAACACCAGGAGACAGGCATGATTATATTCCCCATTTAACCGATGGGGAAAGGGAGGCTCAGAGACGTGAAGTGATTTCTGTGGACTTACACAATGAGCACATCTGGGAAGCGAAATTGGAAGGCAAATTTATCTTTGTTCATTTTATTAGCCATTTCAAATCTTCTCTGGAAATGTTTTTATAATTGCAGAGAAGGGAAGGTAGAGCTGTCCTCTCTATCCCCCATCCCTCTCCTCCAATCCCTCTGCCTTCTGGTCAGGTCAGTCTTACCTCAGTAGGAAAATCTGACCCCAAATGGGCAATGGGGGGCAGCCCAGTGGGCAAGCTCAGGAGGCAGAGAGGGAGCCTGGCTCATGATGCCCCCTGTTCTTGGAGGAAGGTTTTTCCTCTGAGCTTCCAGGAAGCAGAGAGGGGCTTGAGGCAGTCCATGAGTAGGAGGGAGAAGATGGAAGGGGCTGGTTAGCTGGCCAGGAGGGAGGGAGGAGGGGAAGGATGAAGCACCGGATGACAAGACAGCAACTGCATGGTGGTCTCTGAGGTACTGGGTCCCTTTGTGCTGCCTGGGCGATGGCACGAGTCCTGCAGGGCATTCGCCAGCAGAGGGCACCCAGGGCCTTTGCATCAATCAGCTCTTTCAGGAGCAAAACATGTATGGGAATAGCAGCCGCTGGGAAAGTTCTGCTGGGCTGAGAAGCTCAGATCAGATAGAAGCCCATCAGATGGTAGCAAGGACAGCAGCTTCAGAATCCACCCACCTGGGACAGGTGACCAGAGAGCTGCGGGGGGCTGGCTTAAGCTCAGGTGGTCAGAAACCAAATTCAGGTTGTCAGAGCTTTAGTGCGTGCGTGTGTGTGTGTGTGTGTGTAGTAAAAACTAATAGGTAACTAACCCTAATAACAGGAGGAAGAATACATAATACTTACTAAGATTTATTGATAGGATTTGTTGATCATGACCTATTTTAAGGTAGTGTGCCAAGATATGCATGTGTGTGTGTGTCATTTTAACCTTACAGGAACTCTGAGACAATTACTATTATTATTTCCATTTTATAGATGAAGAAACAGATGGTAAGAGAGGTTAAGGAAATTATCCAGCTGAGGTCCAGGGTTAGGAAGTGGCAGTGGCCAAGATCACATCTAACCCATCCAGCTCCTAGCTGAGTCCCTGGCACCCAGTGAGCACATGCTCAGGTGATTCAGTCCAAAGCCTGTGCCCTTGATCACTGGGATAACTTGACTCATTTAGAGGTGAGACCAGGCAGTTCTGCTGTTTACTGCCACAGTGGCATGTGCTTTGGTGAGCAGAGATTTGGCTGGTATGTGTGTCTATGTATGTGTGTGTATAAGCAAATATTGTGTTTCAAATAGCAACCGAGCCACTGTTGTCTATACAAACATCTCTCAAGTTATATCTATCAAAACACACCAGTCTCAGTTGACATATGAAAACAATTTATCAAATTCTTGAGATAGTAGATCCTGGGTCATGGGGATGCAGGGAATGAGAGGCCTCTTTCATTCCACAAACACCTACTGGGAGTCTACCCTGTTTCAGGGACTGTTCTGGGCTCTAGGAATACAGCAGGGGAAAATCAGAAGAGGTGCCTCCATGCGCAAAGACCAGAAGAGAATCTAAATACTATGTTAAAGTCTCCAAGGCCCCTCACAATCTAGCCCCTGCCTACCCTGGCTGCACTGACTGCTCTTAACTTCCCCTATGGGGTATACTCACATCCTACACAGAGCCCCACTTAGGATTTACACTCTTTCTAGAAAGTTCTTCCCCTCACTCTGCACCTGGACAACTCTTAGTCATCACTCAGACCACACACTATTTCACGGCTTTTGAGAAATCTTCCCAGAATCAGTTCTCTTGTTCCGTACTCTCACAGTATCATGTTCTTTTCTTCCATAAAGGGCTTCACAATTTCTAATGATAGGTGCTCATGGGAGGCCCTGTTTGACATCTGTCTCTCCCACTAGACCGTGAGCTTCATGTGGGCCACAACTGGACCCATCCAATGTACAGTGGCCTGCCTAAAACCAAGCAGTGCAAAGTGAGTAAAACTGGGTGAAAAGTAGGTGCTCCATGAACATTTGTTAAAGTAATGAAGGAAGGAAGCCCAGAGACAATGGCCATGTGTGCACAACCTGTATCTTTTGATGAAGGCTTTCTAAGTTTTGCCACAGGGTACCAGAATGCTTCAAGATTGAGGGGATATTGGGGATTTGAGTCTAAAATCCCAGCTCTTTCAAAAAAGCTTCAAAACCATACTTTCTTTCCCTAACTTCCCAAATGCATAGAAACCCTGACTCCCCATGGAGTTTGAACAGAAAGGGCCAAGGGCCACTGAGCTGGTAGGAACCAGATGGGAAAAGACAATCCCTGTAAGCAGGGGTGGGTTGGGCCTCCCACTCTTGCCAAGCACTTGTGCATTCTTGAGGGGGTGAGCTGGGAAGAGGGGTGCCAGCAGGCAGCAGAAGCCCCGGGAGCAACACTGAGGGTTGCGATCCCGTTGCCGGTCCCAGTCCGGTACAGGCGCGACACTGAGGGTTGCGATTCGTTGCCGGACACGAAAAAAGACAAAAAGGAAAAAAAAAAACAAAACAACAACAACAAAAAAACACCTCTTTCATGACAGCATTCCAGTTTTTCCCAGGAGGAATAAATCTTCCTGTCACTTTAATCTCATGAATCTTCTTTGTGAATAGACTCCAGAAGTGGCCTTGGGATCTGATGGAAGAAAGGGCATGGATCTAGAAATTCTATAGTCATGGATTCATATTCTGGCTGTGTGACCTTGGGAGGGGTCACTTAAATTTTGTAAGCCTTAGTGACTTCATCTATAAAACGGGGATAATAAATTTAGCTTCAAGGGGTTGGGAAGAGGATTTATATAATGTTATATATATTTTTTTTTTACTTCAAAAAATTTTATTATAAAAGAAATTCAAGTTAATCAGAGAAAACTTGGAAGATGCCAACAACTCTCAAGATAAAAATTAAAATACATATCTAAAATTATATTAATTACAAATATGGTTGTATATTTGTTATACACCTTTTAATATAACTTGTCTGCAATGCAAAGTTCTAAAGAGTACTAGAAAAGTAATTCTATATACATTTATATAAAGTTATCTTTAATGCTAGTTTCTTTTCCTGAATCCCATACTAGATTCTGAATCTCTTCAAGGGTCTCAGAGAGCCCAGCACAGTGCCTGGTTCACAGTATATGCCCCTAAGCATCTGCTGAACTATGTCCTCTTTATACTCCAACACCACCTGAATGTGACCTCTAAGTGACACAAATCCTGTAAAGCATTTTCATGGAGGATGCACCATGTCTCGCTTCCTTCTGATCAGCCCAGCTGACCAGAATGTAAGCATAGGGAGCTGGACTCCTCCGCCACCCTTCTCCATATATTTGCTCCCTTCCACCTCCTGTTAAGAATATGTGTGAGTGTTTTGGATACATTAATACACAGCGACCAGCATGCAAGAGCCATCACCCCTCACTTCTAGGAAAATTAGCATTTAAATTGAGGTATTTCAGGGAGGTAAATCACCCCAGAGCCAGCCAGCACTGTCTGCAGGTTTTTCTTACTTGAAGGAAAAACTAGGAGCCTTGAACTGGGAGATGCTGGGTTTGCAGGGAGGGGCACACTCTCCCTGCCTGGCTCTCGGGCTCTTCCTAGCCTGCCCAGAAGCCTCCAGAAAAGGTTGCATGAAACTCCCAAAGCTGATGAGGACATCTCCCCTGGTTTAAACTGCGCCCCATCCTTCACCTCTGAACTGAGCCTTTCTGCCAAGAAGGTGACTTTAGCTGAGATCTGGGGTCCTCTGTGAACAAAGAGTGGTGAGACCTATGTTGTCATGTTGGCTCTGACACTGCTTGCCTATGTGATTTGGGGAAGCCATTCCCCTTCTCTGGAACTGAGAGGGGTGGGGATGAGGGGCTTGTGCAAAATGTTTGACTGAACTCCAGGCTGGGAGGTGTTGGGCTAGATTTGGTAACTGTTCTATGGGTGCGGAAGTCCGTAGGGCCTGGTGATGATTAAACTGATGCTAACACTTGCTTGTCTAAGCTCACCCTGAAGCTCTGTCCTTCTTGGGAAACAGTTAAAAATACTCTATTCTTATATGACCTACTTCTTAATTATAGGTCTTAGTCCTCTGGTCAAGCACTCAGACTTGATTATTCTTTCATTAAACCTTTTGTTTATTTATTAATTCACTCAACAAATTTTTAATATGACGTGCCAGGCACTGAGAATACAATAATGAAAAAGATATCCTCTGTCCTCAAGTTATATACAGCCTGATAGGAGACACATATGTGTACAAGGTGAATAGCGTTTCTGAAAATGTTCAAGCAAAGCACCTGTCATTCCCCAGAAATCATATTCGTCTATGGCATCCCACACACTAAACCAATGGCACTCATCTCTTCAGTAGATGCCGCCTAGGAGGAAGGGGGCTCATTGTCAGCTTTGCTTCTCAAAGTTGACTTTGCAGAGTTTCAAGCTGGACAATAATTTGAAAGCCAGCCTGTGCTGAGAGTGCAGGTTCCCAGGCCTGGCTGACTCCTATCACTTTGTTTTATTTCAATACACAGGTGGTGCAGGTGATGACCTCAGGCGAGTTCCTACCAGACAGTAAAAGAAAGTAGAAAACCCTTCTTTCTGCCACTCGTGCTGCAAAGAATTGCTGAAGAGGAAGGTCAAGAGGCTAAGAGTTCAGATGTGAGTGTCTCCATGTCCCTCCTTCTGACCTTTGGAAGTCAAATTACCGCCCCCCTCCACCATGCACTCCAAATGTGAGGGTGGTGTCAACAAATGCTTAAGATTCCAACAAAGGGTTTGCGGGAAATGTTGAGGCTGGTGAGCAGGGGCCACGGGGTTTGCTCCCCCAGACTCAGGGTATAGTCTGGGGAGTTTGCAAGCCCCTTCATTCAACAAGCCAATGGGAGCTCCTGTGAGAGGCTAACAGTAGGTGACCAAGAGGCTTGAATTCATTCCCCCAAGTCCTGCACTCACAGGATAAAGAGGATAAAGCTGTCAAGACTACTTGGCATAACCCCCTGCTCCATGGAGGCAGGGATCGTGGAGGTGGCTGAGGTTAGAACCAAGGGGGCTTCAGAGTGTAGAGATCTAAGGACTTTGGACTTTGGCATGGGTTCCAATACACTGCCCCTCTTAGAAGACTGCCCAAGACTCTCTATATCACGAAGAATGCCAGTGCAAGGGCCCAGAGCCAAGTTCAAACAAGAAGTCACATAGTGAATACCAGCAAGTATTCGTAAGACCACATCTATACCAGAGACATTCCCCATCCTCCCCTCCCCACTGGCCTGCACCCCGAGGTCAAGTCGAGGGGTAGAGAGACTGCTTGGTAAGGGAGAGAAGGGTTGGTGGGGAATTCAACTTTAAATGGGCTAAATGTTTATCCTAGAGAGAATGTTATATTTCCTTAATTAGCAAGTGGAAATACTTTTTTGCTATCAGTGGAATGGGAACTTGAGGGAATGATTACATCGGCTGTAGAAAATTAAGAATACTACAGTGTTTTGCATAGTGAGTTGTAGTGAATTTTTTTTTTGAGCCCTTGACTCTGTAAATGTATGGTTATAGACTAGAGTGATAACGTTTAAGGTTCATAGGGGATGTGCAGGGACCGAGAGAGTATGGAGGAAGAACACTTCAAACTAGAGTTCTGGAAGGCTCTCTTATTACTAAGCACCAGATCCTCCGCATATGCCTGTGTTTAAGGACCATTGCCAGAGAACAGACCAGTGTGCCTCAGCTCACTACAGAAGTCCCTGGCCTTTCTGCCTCTGCCAGCTGTCAGTCCATCTCAGTTTAACTGCTATTTGTGAGATTCACAGGAAGATGGCCAGATCTCAAACAGAACCCCCAGTATTTCCTGCAAGCTCAGCCATCTCCCAGATGGAGGCTCTCAGGGCTACCATTTCTTCCATGATAGAATGAGGCTCATGACCCCACCTCCTAGGCTGTTTCAAGGATCATGGCTGCAAAGCTGCTTTGCTGGCTGAACATGGGTCTATTATTATCTCAGATGATGCTTTCCAAAATGATAAGCATTACTGTTCCCATTTGACAGAAGAAGAGACACAGGCAGGGCAAAGAAGTGACTTATTTAAGGGTTCCCAGGTTGTTTGTTTGTTTGCAGAACCAGGACTGGCTACCAATTCATATTCTTGATTTCCATCACAGAGCTGTTTCTACTTGCACGTTGTCAAAGGTTAGTAAGAAGAACCACTCAACCTGCCTGACACCCCCACTGAACTGTGAACTCCTTTAAAGCAGGGCTGTATCTGATTGTTCTTTGCAACCTCCTTTGAGCCTTCTTGTGGGCTTCCCAGACAGACTTTATGGTGTTGTCTCCTTTGGGAAGCTGTGCCTGAGACCTTTCTATGGAAGGGATGTCCTTCTGCTTCCATAGCAGTTGACTTTGGCTCTGATCTCAAGATCACCACACTCTGCCAGGAGTGGTTGATCTCTGCATGCCTGTCTCCTGTCTTAGACTCTGTAGTTCAATGTCACAGGGATCTACTCATATTGGACTGGTTCCCCTTTGAACTTTCCTCCTCCCCCCAGTCTGATTTCAGGGTCTGGTACAGACACAGCACATAATAGCTGTCTGTTCTAGTTTGGGCTACCGTCCCCTCTCATAGGGACTATTGTAACAGCCTGTTAACTATGCTTTCTGCCATCCGCCTTTTCCCCCTCCAATTCATTTACTATCCTGCAGCCAGAATAATTTTCTAACATGATGGTCCTAACCCAGATATATCATTGGCTCCATATATTAGTGCACTATTGCTGCCATAACAAAACACCACAAACTTAGTGGCTTTAAATAACATAAACTTATTACATTGCAGTTCTGTAGGTCAGAAGCCTGACATGAGTTTCTGAGCTAAAATCAAGATGTCAGCAGTGCTGCATTATTTCTGGAGGTTCTAGGGGAGAATCAGTTTCCTTGCCTTTTCCAGCTTCTCGAGGCTGCCTGCATTCCTTGGCTTGTGGCTTTCTTCCTCCATCTTCAAAGCTAGCCCACAGGCAAATCAAGTCCTTCTCACATTATACACTCTAACCCTGTCCCCACCAGCCTCCCTCCTCCACTTTAGGGATGTTTTTTCCCATGATGTTTTTATTAAGAATATTCATGAGATACAAAGCTAATTGTCACCCCTCATGCCCACTATGTGAGGGCCAGATTCATACTGGTGGCATACCCATTACCAGAAAGTACACTTTAAGAATTCTTGAGATTAGATTAGGCTCACCTGGATATCCAGGCTAATCTCTTTATGTCAAGGTCAGCTGATTGGAATTTTATTCCACCTGCATTTTTAATGTCCTCTTTGCCATATAAGGTAACCTATTCTTAGGTTCCAGGGATTAAAACATGACATTTTGAGGGGCCATTATTTTGCCTACCATACTCTAGTTTGTTTGTTTGTTTTTTCCCCAGGAGGACTTTGTTACTGTCTCTTCTCTCATTTGGGGGATAGATGCCCCTTTTCCTTGTTTCCACAGCACCCTTCTGCCGCTATGCTAGCATTTTCACACTGGACTGTTGTTCCCAGGCACTCTCTGTCTTCCTCACTGGACCATAAGTACCTGAGGGCAAGAACCATGTCTGCTTTATTCGCTGCTGTGCATTCAGCCCTAATGCAGTGGCTGATGCGTGCACTAGGGGCTCAATAAGTGTTTATTCAAGGAGTGAATGATGCCTCTTAGCTAATGGAAATGTAGGGGAGAATTCACTGTGGTACTGCAGTCTCCCTCTCACGGGGCCAATGTCACTGCCACAGTCATTTCTGCCCCCATACCATCCCTTCCTTTCTTCCCTGGATATCTAGCACACAGAATAATAAACAGCATTTTTAAAGCTAGTATCTATTGATTATTTACAATGTGCTAGACATTATCATAAGGGCTTTGTACATATTATCTCATTTCACACTCACAACAATTCTGTGACGTAAGTACTCTTGCTCTATTTTTTTTTTTTTTAATGAGGGAGCAGAGACATAAAGAGGTTAAATGCACAGAGCTTAGAAGTTGTACTTTGAATAGCCTAAATAGTCTAACTCCCTGTTCTTAAAAACCATGCAAATAAATGCTAGTAAATATTTAATTTTGCCCCTAAATGAAATGCTGAAAGTAAAGGTTGACTTGTTATAAATGTCGGTGCTGATTGGATGTCCCAGACGGATGCCCTTTATTGAATGTATACCAGGCATTAGGTTCTTTGCAGGCTTTGTTTCCAACCTTCTTGCAATCTTATGAGATAGGTATTATTTCCATGATGGAGGTGAGGAAACTGGGGTCAGAGACGTGAGATCACTTGCCTAGAGTCACATGTGATTGAATCTGGGCCATCTGGCTCCATTCCACCTCCTAGCTCTCCAAACATTCTCTTTCCTGCCCCTCCCTCATTCATACACAGGTGTGTATGAACACACACCACACACACACACACACACACACACACACAAAGAGTGAAGGCTGGGTTACACAACACACATGCCTGCCCTCTCTAAATGTAAAACTGCTTCTACAAGTGGTACCAAACTCACTTAAGTATTCCAGGCATGGCTATTACAAACTCCTGCTGTGGTAATTGTGATCCCTGAAATTGAAAGAAATTGCAGGCTAGAGAAACATTATCTTCTCCTCAGCCACTTCGCCCTCCATCTCCTCTCTTATGTGTGTCAGCACCGGGATTCCTTGTTCTGTCGTAACACCAGGAAGAAGCCGAGTTGCTGTCACTGGGACCTCTAGAGCATCTTCCCAAACTTTTCCCTCCAGTTCTCAGAGGAAGGAATCAAAGTCCTTATGTCTTGACGTAAAACTTTAAAGCTGGAGGTGGGGAAAGTTCCACTTCACTAGGTCCAACCTCTGCATTTTTCTGACAAAGTACTATCCTTATCTATGTTTTTCAGATGCTATAAATGAGATTTGGAGAGGAAAATTAGCCTTGCCTCAAAATTCACAGCTCAAATGCAGCCAAACAGAAATTCAAATCTAAAGCCTGCCTCCTTAACAGATCCACAGGGTCTGAGTAAAGGATTCCCTGGTCCAAGTGGCAGCTGAATCTTCTGATGGAGGGGCACCTCTTGGCCTATCTAGCCCCAGAATAGGGACCGTAGGCTCCACATGACTTTCGGGACTGTAGGCTCCACATGACTTTCCTCGGTCCCTGAGCTACCTGTTTATTTTTATCACAGTCGAGGGCAGAAGCCAATATCTCTGTTCCTTTAAAAATCTTTCAAGTCCAATTAGGAGTTTCATGTTCTGGTGTTCAGGGTGTTTTCTGTTTTCAGGAACCCTCTACCTCACACCACCATTTCACTGTACACTCCCCAAGGGTATGGCCTGGACTCCATTCATTCATATCAGTACGTCAGGGTCTAACATAAGTGCAGACACACAGTAGGTACACGAAAGTACTTGCCCAGCGAGTCCAAGTGCTGAGATGATGTCATCATCCTCGTGTGTGACAGCATCATTCCTCATGCCTCTTCAGTCCTACCCTGCACAGGGAGCCAGGATGCCTGAATTCTGCACAGCCATGTCAGCAACTTGCTATACGGTCTTGAGCAAGTCATTTTCCATCTCTGCATATCTTGTATCCCAAGATACGGACCCCTGTTCTCATGGGTCACTTTGTGTCTTCTCTCTCACATTTTTTATATTCTGGTTCCACCTCCCATACCCTATGTGGCTCTGGTTGGACAGAACATTGAACCTTTCCTGGGCTTCTGTTTGCTTGTCAGTAAAATGGGAATAATAATCATCCTTTCCTCACATACTTGCGGTAAAGATAAAAAGAGCCCATAAAATGAATTGCTTAGCAGAAGGCCTGAGAATAGCAGGCTCTCAATAAATGATAGCTATTGTTGCTGTAGAAAGACACTTTCTAGCACATTTTAATTTAACACACTTGGTTAATTAGGATTAAGAAGGATGCAAAGTTTAGAGCCAGAAGGGACCTCAAACCCTTTTCTTCTATCTCTGCCCAGACAGCATATACAATTTGTTCAAGTCACACAACAAAAAAGAACATCCTGGAACTAATAAGTGATTATGGCAAGGATGCAGGATAAAGGTTCATATACAAAAGTCAGTTGCTTTCTTATATGCCAGCAATGAACAATTGAACTTTAAATTAAAAATACAACACTATTTACATTAGCCACCCCCCCCCAAAAAAAAGTCGGTATAAATCTGACAAAATATGTATAGGATCTATACATGAAAAACTACAAAACTCTGATAGAAGAAATCAAAGATCTAAACAAATGGAAAGATGTTCCATGTTCATGTTTGATTCAGTTAAAATGTCAGTTCTTCCCAATCTGATCTATAGATTCAATGCAATCTCAACCAAAATCCCAGTAAATTATTTTGTAGAATTGACAAACTGATTCTAAAGTTTATATGGAAAGGCAAAAGACCCAGAATAGCCAACACAAGAAAAACAAAGTCAAAGGACTGACACTGTCTGACTTTAAGACTTACAATTAAGCTAGGGTGGTATCAAGACAGTGCGGTATTGGTAAAATAATAGACAATAGATCCATTGGATAGAAAAGAGAGCCCAGAAATTGACCCACGCAAATCTAGTCAACTGATCTTTGATAAAGGAGCAAAGGCAATTCAATGGAGAAGAGATAGTCTTTTCAACAAATGGTGCTGGAACAACTAAACATTCACAAGCAAAAAGAGAACAAGCGAAGACTAGATATAGACCCTACACTTCTCACAAAAATAACTAAAAATTATCATAGGCCTAAACATAAAAAACAAAACTATAAAACTTCTGGAAGATAACATAGGAACAGTCTTGGTAACCTTGGGCTTGGTGAAGTGTTTTAGATATAACACCAAAACCATGATCAATTAAAGGAAAAAATTGATAAGTTGAACTTTACTAAAATAAAAAACTTCTGCTTTGTGAAAGACACTGTTAAGAGAATGAAAAGACATGCCAAAGACTGGAAATATTTGCAAAATATGTATCTGCTAAAGGATTTCTATCCAAAATATACAAAGAATACTTAAAACTCACCAATAATAAAACAAACAACTCAATTAAAAAATGAGCAAAAGAGCTGAACAGACATCTTACGTAAGAAGATATGCAGATGGCAAAAAGCATATGAATGTATGCACATCGTCACGTGTCATTCTGGGACTCCAACGTAAACCACAGTGAAACACCACCACATGACTATTAGAATAGCTAGAATCCAAAACACTAATACCAAATGCTGGTGAGGATGTGGAGAAACAGAAAGAGTGCATTGCAGGTGGGAAAGCAAAACAGTACAACTAATCTAGACGAGAGTTAGGCAGTTTCTCACAAAGCTAAACAGTCTTACCAGACAGTTCCACAATTGTGTTCCTTGATATTTACCCAAATGAGATGAAAACCTGTTCACACAAAACCCTAAACATGACTGTTTATAGCCATCTTATTCATTCTCGCCAAAACTTGGAACTGCCAAGATGTCCTTCAATAGTGATTGAATAAATAAACTGTGATACATCCACACGGTGGAATATTATTCAGCAATGAAAAGAGATGAGCTCCCTAGCCATACTGCTAAGTGAAAGGAGTCAATCTGAGAAGACTTCCATACTGTGTGATCTCAATGACATGACACTTTGGAAAAGGCAAAGCTATAATAGAGTCAGTGAAAAGATCAGCGGTTGCCAGAAGTTCAGGGAGAGGGATGGAGGGAGAAACAAGTAGGGCCCAGGGGATGTCTAGGTCAGTGAAAGTATTCTGTATGACGCTGCAATGGTGGACACACGATATCATGCATTTGACAAAACCCATGGAACTGTACAACACAAAATGTAAACCGTGGACTTTAGTTAATCATATTGTATCAATTTTGGCTCATCAATTGTAACAAATATACTACGCTAATGCAGATGTTAATAAGAGAAACTGGGGTGGGGGAAGAGGGGATATATGGGAACTCTACTTTTTTCTCAGTTTTTCTGTAAACCTAAAACTGCTTTAAAAAACAAAATCTACCCATTAAACTAATAACAATATGCACAGTCTAGGTAGTTGTTGTATTAACTTATATTGTTACAGAGTAGGAGTCGACAAACTACAGCCTCTCTCTAGTCAATCTGACCCTCACCTATTTTTGTAAATGTTTTATTGAAACTCAGACACACCCATTTATTTTTGTATTGTGTACAGCTGCTTTGGTATTACAATGGCAGCGTCAAGTAGTTGTGATAGAGCCCGCAAGGCCCACAAAGCTAAAAATGTTTATTCTCTGGCCGTTTATAGAAAAAGTTTGTGACACCTGTATGAGAGTACATATAAACTTTAAGCTAAGAAGTTCATTCAGAAATTGTTTAGTTCAATTACCAAATAAATGCTGCAATCCTTGCAACCACATCATCCTGGAGGAGCAGGTCCCTAGTCTAACCTTTCCAGCTAGTGAACTTCAGTACATTAACCTTGATACTAGAAATCAGCCTCTCTTTCACCCTCTACTGTTCCTTAAACCAGCAAGCCCACACTTTTGAATATAGAAACAGCATGTCAGAATAGAACTTGGGCACGTACTCATCACTCACAGCCTTCATTCTGAATCATTTTTCTTGACCCAGTTCCACTTTGCTTCTGAGCCTCCTGGCATTGACCTCACTGCTCACCCCTCTGCACTAGCCCCTGCTTCTGAGTTTTAGTTTCAATGACAGATCCAGTTGCCCCAGCTATGGCCCTGGCTCCTTTGTCTCAAAAAACACTGTAGTAGGCTAAATAATGACCCCCAAAGATATCCAGATCCTAATCCCTGGAACCTTTGAATGTTATCTTATGTTATGGGATGAATTGGGTCTCCCCCACACTCCACTCCCACAAAAATCTCATATGTTGAAGTCTTCACAATACCCCACATGAGCTCAGTATGTGACTGTATTTAGAGACAGGGCCTTTAAAAACATTATTAAGCTAAAATGATGCCATTAAGATGGGCCCTAATCCAACCTGATCAGTGTCCTTATAAGAAGAGGAAATACCAGGTATGTGCACACCTAGAGGGAAGGCCATGTGATCACACTGAGGAGGCAGCCATCTGCAAGCCAAGGAGTGAGGCCTGAGAAGAAAACAAACCTGCTAACATCTTGATCTGTGAATCAGCCTCCACAACTGTGAGAAAGCAAATCTCTTTTATTTAAGCCACCTAGTCCATGGTATTTTATAAGAGGGAAAGAAGGACATTTGAGTACAGAAGGAACAGAAGACGATGTGAAGATGGAAAGAGAGATCAGAGTGATGTGGCCACAAGCCAAGGACTGCTAGCACCTGGAAGAGACAAGCAAGGAATTCTCCCTGGAAGGTTCCAGAAGGAAGCTCTCTTAACACCATGATTTAAGCTCTATAAGACAGTTTAGTTGTGGCCTCAGAAATTTGAGAGAATAAATGTGTGTTATTTTAACTACCAAGTTTGTGGTAGTTTGTTACAGCAGCCATACAAAACTAATACATGCAATTTCTCAGATAAATATCATTTTTGGCTTTGTTCAGTCTCCAGACCCTCCTCCTCCACAATCACCTGACTATCAAGCAGGAGTCGGACAGCCACTTAACTGCTGTCCCGTCCAAATGAGAGCAACATGCTGATACGACTTACATTTCTAGGAATTCTGCAGAACATGAGCTTTGACATCAGACAAGACTGTTTGCCCATATGATACTGGCCATCTAAACCTTAATTTCCGAGTCAATAAATGGGGATCAAATTATCAACTTTTAGGGTTATTGTGAGGATTTAAAATGATGTAAATGCAATGAACATACTTTCTGGAATAAAGTAGTTATTAATGTTCTCAATAAGTAATAGTAATTATTGCTACCATTAGTTGTTTGGGGTTCTCTAGTTATTCTGAGTCTAACTGATTTCCATTTCCCAAAACCACTGATGGAACTTGGAAACCATGGTTTGAAGCTTAGCTCTGGCACCAATTCAACTAATTTGTACCAGTTACTTCCCTCTCTCATTCCCTGGCATCTCTGGCTATTCATGAGGTGCTTAGAATAAAAAAATCATGTTCATCATTGACTTCAGTCCTGGTATTTTCTCTTAAGAGAGATTAAGCAGCTTAATTTCAGAGATGCTAAGTGACTTACTCAAGGTCACACAGCTAGTAAGTGAAAACTGTAATTTATATCCAGGCTTCTACTGTGCTGTCCGATATGCCACACTGTGTGTATCACCTGCAAGTCCTGTCTCTCTCGATCCTCCACCCAAGAAAAGAGTGTGCCCACCTACATTTCCTGCTGAAAGGGATGAAATGTACCCTGTCCGTAAGGCGAGCACCCCTCCTTTCCTCTTTTGGGGACTCCCTTCCCCAAGGCAGCTCCTAGTGAGGAGACAAATGGAAGGACTCCAAGCAGGTGGTGGGAAGTTCTGCGTCTCTGTGCCCTTGTGTTGGAGAATGTGGCAACACACCTAATAGTTCTCCCTCCCCCCAAGAAACCAGGGAACAAGCACTTACCCGAAGTGCCTTCCCTCTCTGTCAGCCATCCAGACCATATGGTTAATTAGCTGAAATTTGTGACTGCATCTGTGAAGCTATTTCTCTTTTTGGCACATGTGAACTTAATTACTGAAGCCTTGGGAAGCTCCTGGCCCACTGGGAACATGGTGGGCATGGAGGTTGCAGAGCATGCCCCTGGCTCAGGGGGTGGGATATGTGGGTGGTTGAGAGTCTGAGAAATAGAGGATAGAGAGGGTCATTTGACCAGCTAAGGATGGGGGCTTTCTGGTGTTTGCATCATTATGTGTGGGACACAGTGCATAAGGGTCCCCGTCTGTGTCTGCTGGCAAGCATCCTCAGAAAGAGACCAACCAACCTCCCTGCATGGTAGGAAGTTAGATTCACTCTGTGATCACCCACCGCCCTTCAAATGCTATCCTTGGTTAGTCCACAGAATATCTGTTTCCCCAGCACATACCACTGTCTCCCCAGCACACAGGACAGGGCCTATAACATAGAAGGTGTCCAATTAAAGATGGCTGATTGGTCCAATGAATGAGCCTTCATTTCTTCATCTGTAGAATGGAGATCATAAAAGTTATATCCTACCATTTTGTTGAGGATTAAATGAGATAAAATATATGCAGCACCTATCACCATCCCTGACATAAAGATAGGGATTCAACAAGAATTTGTTGAATAAGGAGAGAACAGAACTGAGGTTACCAGAGGTGGGAAAGGGGAAGGGGGTGGGACAGTTAGCAAGAAATTGATAGAGGACACAAAAAATTGTTACATTGTGTAATGTTGAATGTACAAATTATCTTGATTTGAGCATCACATATTGCACACAGGTATTGATATTCAATGCAGTACCTTATAGATATCTACAATCAATTATATTTCAATTAAAAAAATTGTTGAATGTATGAATGAATGAGTAGCAGAATCAAATAGTGATTGAATGTCAGTACTAGAAGAAGACCTTGTTACATTGTGTAATGTTGAATGTACAAATTATCTTGATTTGAGCATCACATATTGCACACAGGTATTGATATTCAATGCAGTACCTTATAGATATCTACAATCAATTATATTTCAATTTAAAAAATTGTTGAATATATGAATGAATGAGTAGCAGAATCAAATAGTGATTGAATGTCAGTACTAGAAGAAGACCGAGAGGTCAGAATCTAGTCCAGTTCTCCCACTATGCCTCAGTTTCTTCATCTCTAAAACTAGGAAAAAAATTGTTGAATGTATGAATGAATGAGTAGCAGAATCAAATAGTGATTGAATGTCAGTACTAGAAGAAGACCAAGAGGTCAGAATCTAGTCCAGTTCTCCCACTATGCCTCAGTTTCTTCATCTCTAAAACTAGGACAATGAAATCACCTCCCTTACTTGGTTGCTTAAGGATTAGATAACATATAGAACTTTTAGAAGAGTGCCTGGAATGTAGTGAGTGCTTAATAAGTATTGCTGCAGTTGTTATTGTGAATAGTAGTAAAATGGGAAAACTCATTGCTGGCGAGGGAGAGGGCCTTGCCCAGAGAACAGCAGTGTGTGGTATCTCCCGCATTGTAACTGCTACTACCTGAGCAATATGGGCCTGGCACCAGGCTCACAGAGTTCCAGGGCTCATAGGACAGACGTGTCCAGCTCTTAGGCGTCACTGGCATGATGGAGAAGACAGAGCCCCCCTTTTGGGGAACACCCAGGCCAAGAAGTAAGATCCAGGGATGCTTCAGCCAATGTCAACAGAAGAGTAGTCTTATTCATTAGGGGGCTCTTTGGGGCTCCCACATGTGGTTCTGCAGATAGTGCCAAGGCTGAGAGGGCAAATGGAGGCTGAAGTTGAGCCCTTTTCTGCAAGCTAAGCTCTGTGCCCATGCATGTGTGTGTCCTTTTTCTATTCACATACAGGCACTGTATTAGCAGCTATGGCTTTGGAGCTTCCTTCAGGGTCAGGGCAGCTTGAGGGCAGAACTTGAAGGCCTAGGACACTGGGGAAGGTGTTTCATGAGACCAGAACTGGTGTCTGTGTTCCCCATCTCTGTTTCCTTCATGCCCAGTACAGCATCTGGTCTGGTGGACACTCAAGCAGATACATACTGAATGCATGAACCACTAGTCCTAATATCGGTCATAGACCCTATCACATGGCGTGGGCTCAGTGTGTGCTGGATAAATATATGAATATAGTGTTGGAGGAGAAGTATGTGTGAGAAAACAATGATTTACTAGAACTTTTGCCCTATAAAAAGTAGTTAATTTATTGAGGAGCGGCTCCTTATTAGGCACAATATTAAGAGTTGTACACGCATCATACCCTTAAATCTCACAACAGACTTAAAATATTGTTTACAATTTATAAGTGAGGGCTCTGAGGCTTAAAAGGTCTAAGGAGTTTGCCTATAGTCAAACAGCTCCTAGGGAGCAAAGTCATATTAGAACTTGTGTTTTGCTGTTTCCAGTGCCTTTTTAAACCCCCTGCTCTTCTCTACTGGGCCGATGAGTTGGCGTCAGGAGACCTGCCATTCCCTCTGTCTGCTACACTATTTCCCTCATCTCGTGGAGTGCTCATCCCTTCACTTCATTCAGACTTTGGCTTGTCACCTCCTCCAAGAAGCCTGCCATGATTGCTTTGC